>NC_047111.1:87171714-87344214 GCF_902500255.1 Thalassophryne amazonica
GTCTTCTGCTTCAGAGGTCCATTTAAAGTTGTGTTCATGAAATGTCTTCAGTGTACATTAATCTGTTTAAAGGGTGCACAATTTGTGCATAGTCAGGCACCCAACTTCTGCAATAGTTTGTCAGGCCCAAAAAGGACATCACTTGTCGTTTAGTCAGTGGTTTGGGGGCCTGTAGAATGGCTGTTTTCCTGTCTGCTACGATTGTTCGTCCTTCACAACTCAAATTGTGACCCAAATACTTTACTTCATTTTTCCACAACTGCAATTTATTCTTACTGACTTTGTGACCTTCTTTCGCCAGGTGGAATAATAGAGCAAGAGTGTCTCCTACATGTTGTTTTATCGGGTGAGACCAGCAAAATATCATCAACATACAGGAGAATTTGACTGTTTCCTGGTGGAACAAAGGATGCCATGCTGGCAGACATTACTTGCGAATAAATTGTGGGACTTTCACAATAGCCCTGCGGTAGGCGAGTAAACGTGTATCGCTTTCCCGCAAAGGTGAAAGCAAACCAGAACTGACTATCCTTGTCTACAGGAACGGAGAAAAAGGCATTGCTGATGTCCACAACCGTGAAGAACGTAGCATCAGGTCGAAGAGAATTCAGCAATGTATGTGGGTCAGGTACACAAGGTGCCCTCTGGACTACAGCATTATTAACAGCCTGTAAGTCCTGGACCATTCTCCAACCAGTGGAAGGAGCTGCCTTTTTCACCGGAAAAATTGGAGTGTTGCATGGTGAATCAGGACACTCCACAATGACCTTTGCTTGAATAAGATCTGCTATGACGGGTTTGATGCCTTCCAATGCATCGGGTTTTAATGGATATTGTCTGATACAAGGTCTGTATTCAATCTTTGGGCCTAATAACTACAGGTAGTGCTCCCTTGACTAGTCCAACATCAGTTGGCCCTGAAGACCATAAATGTGGCGGTACTTCAGTAAGGAGTGACTGCTCTTCTTGAGTTAGTACAAAATTTCATGCATCAGAGCTGTCATCAATATGAACTCCAACAGGAGTGTCGATTGGAAGATAAATTTGAGTCCTAGTCAACCCTGTCTGAGGGCTTTCCCAAATATCCCTAGTTTTCCTCACCCAATCGGTGGTTTTTTGTCCCATGTCCACTCGTGCTGATAAGCAATGCCAGGGACACAGAATCTTTGAACAGGGAAACGTGTGGTGGCCCGCTTTGTTTGTACAAATGCATCACAGTGTCCGATAACTGTTCCACTCCGCACGCCGCGTTGGAAATCCCATCACTGTAGATATAGGTCACCAACGGTCGTGGAGTAGGAAGAGTGCGTAAGGCGGTTTCATATTGCAAGTCGGGACCTGGCGTATTTTTGTACCACATAGTTATGTGGAGTTGTTCTGCTGACATTTCGTCCTGGACCTGTGTTAGGGTGTCTCTTCCCATTTAGGAGTAAAGAAGCAAAGTTTTGTGGTTCAACATTTGGAATGTCCAATGTGTAATAAAACTTTCAGTTGTATCAGTGGTCAGGACATGAGATCTGTAGGTTGTAAATCATTTTTTTTCGCTTCACAATCATATTATTCCCCTGAGGCACCAGTGCTAGTCTCAGTTGACAAAGTCCATCTCTGCCTAACAGATTAACTGGACATTCAGGCTCAGTAAAATAGGCATGTAACATGACTGTCCCTCAGGGTCCCGCAGCCATATTGGGTCAGACAGTGGGACTGGTGTAATTTCCCATTTGCTGATCGAACCCAATATATTTCGCTTTCCGCGATGGACACCAGGATCTTCACATTACAGGTTGTCTTACAGGCACCTGAATCGCACAAGAAGGACACAGAGTGTCCATTCACCAAAAGCGTTATTTCTGGTCGAACACTTTCAACTGACATTAGTTCCTGCAGATCAAGATCAACAGGCATGTCTGGACTTAATTTTGGTGATTGGTCGGTTAGTCATTTACTCTGATGTGTGTCTTGTCCTCTGCGAGGACAGTCCCGAGAGATGTGTCCTTCCTCATTACAGATCCAACACCTGTCGTGGCCCTGTTGGTGGTGGGACGTCCTGTCTCTTCTGATCTCCCCTGTCATTGAATCTGTCGCTATTTTGACTCCAACGTGGAGGTCCACCTCTCTGTTCTACGTGTCGGCGTCCTTCCTGAAATCTTCCCTTGAAATTCCACTCGGCCTCGTTGACCACGATCCGGGGTATCCTCTTTGATAATAGAGGTCCTCGTTTGGATCATCGGTCAGGTCAGCCAGGAAAACAGCAGGTGTTTCCCTGTATTTTTCTCCCTACTCTTCTCTCGCCTTCTCGTCTTTGATCTGCAGCTTCCTCCCATGCAATAATTTTGTTCCATCCCTCCTTCATCATTTTCACTCATCATTTTTGTTTTTCTTTTAATAGATTCTCTTAATTTTGACAATGATGGTCTGTTTATTTGGCCGTCGAATCCATGTTTTGTAATCCATGTGTCTAAATATGAGACATGTGTAGGATCTTTTTGTTCCATAAATTTCCAATCTTTGTTACTTAGACGGTCCCGTGGATCCTGCCTTTGTGTCTTACTGTTTGACTTCCCCATTTTTACGTTATTTTTATGTTTTTTTTTTTTTTTTTATAAAGATAAAATTTAGACCAGTGGGGTTTCAACACCTACAGTGTTCTAAACACTGGTTATGTGCTTCTTACGGGACAGCGAATTTAATTTTCCACCAGTCAGTGAGTTCCCTTTCTCCTCCCCGAAGTAAGCGGGAAATCCTTGCCTCTGCCTCTGACCAGTGGTCGCTGTTTACTTTCCCGTAATTTTATATAGAGGAGGATCTTATGACCCGTCACTCTCATTCAGTCACCTTTATTACACTGTCACACTTTTTCACCGGTATTAATTTAGACGCCAGAGGAGCCCGTGCCTCCTAATACAGAGTTTAACTAGTTCGATACTAGAGGATTCTGTTCATCCTTACGGGGTTTAACTGCGCTTAACATTACCTGACATGGTCTAGAATTCTCAGGGTTTTAACATGACTTCCTGTCACTATTCACTGTCCTGTCCGTTTATGTGACTACCTGTCACCACACACACTTATAGTTTTCAATTAAAATTCTACTCACTCAACCGCTGTTTCCCCTCACGGATTAGTCTTCAACCTTCCGGATCCCAGCCGGCGGACCGAGCCAGTCCCGTCAAAGGGTCTCAGTACCTTGGCCAAGGATTTTGCTGGTGTCAGTCTCGTCCGCTGGAACCCTTCAGGTATTTGACATCCGGCTCGAAGGACCAAAGTAATGTTAGGTTTAAAACCACCTAAACATCATAAAGCTGTAAAAGAGAAAGACACAACAGTCAAATAAGAGTCAGAGAGTAGAATTTAATAGTAAATGCTCGCGAGGAGTGCAGCACAGAGACAAACTCATCTAACAATCTCCAAACTGCACTAAACTCTGGCTGCACTCTCGCTCTTTTTATTAGGACGTCATACAGGTGCGGTTGTCAGCATACGTAGCATAAGCAGTTGAGCAATCATAAACGGGTCTTGCAACTACAGTTGAGCAAGATTTGCGACTTCTGGTTTCTGCGACCTCAGGCTACTGGTTTGGGGAAGGTGCGGTCAGGACTTCTCTCCTGGGCTCCGTTCTTCAGGTGTTATCTTCAGTCAGCACATGTCGGTTAACCTTTTGTTCTTTCCTGTGGTTGAAACCACATGCGTGCAGTAGAAACATCATTTGGCAACACAGCTTGTAACACAATTTGCAATACAGCATACTTTCTTTTGGAATCATATTCAATCTTTCCATTACAACTCTCTTTTGCACAAAAGCAATTCATATGATCATATACAAACATTTTCATTCCTTATTATTATTTCATATGTTATTATATCTTTAATGGTTTGATAAGTTGTTTTGGACATCAACTCTTCTGACCTCGCTTTGCGACATCACTTAAGTTCCTTTCTCTCTAACTGCAAGGATAAAAACAACTCATGTAATCATTCATTTGTAACATACTTTATCAAGAGGTCATCAAGAAGTCAGCAACAGACTTCTAACAGATACAATGAGTTCGTTTCTATTACTAAAGTATTAATAAAAGAATGTATAATAAAGGAATATAGAATAAAAGAATGTATAATAAAAGAATGTGTGATAACTAACATATCCATATATACATAAATCCAACAGCAGCATCATACTGTGGGGATGTTTTTCAACAGCAGGAACTGGGAGACTAGTCAGGATTGAGGAAAAGATGAATGCAGGAATATACAGAGACATCCTGGATGAAAACCTGCTCCAGAGCGCTCTTGACCTCAGACTGGGGTGACGGTTCATCTTTCAACAGTACAGTGACCCTAAATACACAGCCAAGATATCAAAGGAGTGGCTTCAGGGCAACTCTGTGAATGTCCTTGAGATCTGAAAATGGCTGTGGACCGATGCTCCCCATCCAACCTGATAAAGCTTGAGACATATTGCAAAGAGGAATGGACAAAACTGATCAAAGACAGGTGCACCAAGCTTGAAGCTGTAATCTCTAACAAAGTTGCATCAAAAAAGTATTGAGCAACGGCTGTGGGTACTTATGTACATATGATTTCTTTTTTTTATTATTTGTATTAAATTTGCAAAAAAAATTTTTTTAACTTTTTCATGTTGTCATTATGGGGTGTTTAATTAAGACGAGTATGCGACTGAGATGACACTTGCAGCTACACAGTGAGAGGGCGGTTTTCCAAAGCCTTGACCTTCTTATACACATTGAAGCTAATGGAAAGAACAAGCTCTTTCATCACAGCTTCTCTCCTCACTCCCCCTCTCTTTCTTCTCTTTGTCTTATACTGGCACACACACAAATGTACTGTACAAATATGCTAACATGCTCCTCCTTCTCTTTCTGCATAGCGGCTAATCTATGTTACAAAGTCGATAACCTTTGGTTTGTCTTGTTTTTTTCTGCAGCTCGACTCTTAAATGTTGTTCTTTGCTGTGCCTGACTCACTGCGTGTCCTCCCCACTTCATGTAGGTGGTGACCTCAGGAAAAACAGCAGAGGATACCACTACATCCTCGCCAACCTGGTGAGAGCGCACCACGTCAAAGCATCCAACAACAACACAGTTAAACAGTGACGCAATTCACCGCCAAGATATGCAACTGCATTTTCTATTTGTCCACTTAAATGTGAAGTTATGAAGGACTTATGGTCCAGTGTAATTGACTGAAATAGAACAGGAGCAGCATATGAAACATTTAACAGCTCATGATAGATGAATCGGATTTTTAAAAGCTGTTTTTTTTTTCTTTTCCTTTTGATTAATGATCTCATCCTCTGTTGGTGTACTTTTTTTCTCAGGGTTTTCTAACATGAGCCTGGACAGAGTCTTTTCTGGTGGAGCCAACATCACGGGGTTTCCAGATCATCAGCCCAGACAGCCCCATCGCCCAGCAGTTCCTGCAGCGCTGGGAGCGCCTGGATGAAAGAGAATTTCCAGAAGCCAGAAATGCTCCATTGAAGGTCAGTGTGGTGCTACGGCAACTGCTGCAATTTCATTGATTCCCATCTTCAAAGATCCTTTTTACCCCTCCCCTTGTCTTCCATAAATTCCAAACATGTCAGTTTGAATCTTTTCAGAAATTACGCTTAATTAACTTGTCATTTGCTTTCACACTGATAGAATCTCACGCTTTATGTCAATCATTCAAAGCTTTTGATTTTGTGTCTAGTTTTCGTTCCTGTGTGTGCAAAGTGTCAACATAATCAGTTTGCTGTAACGACAATGAACAAGGATTCACCAGATCTGTGATTGGGTTTTCGTGTGGCTTTTTGTGTCAGTACACGTCAGCTCTGACTCACGA
Source organism: Thalassophryne amazonica (assembly GCF_902500255.1). Lineage (NCBI taxonomy): Eukaryota > Metazoa > Chordata > Actinopteri > Batrachoidiformes > Batrachoididae > Thalassophryne > Thalassophryne amazonica. Next base: position 87,177,553 of record NC_047111.1, read on the forward strand.
TGCCATCCTTGTGATTGCTGAGGCCTTCCGATACCTCCGGCGTCAGCGAGTGGACGTGTCTCGGAGGGGCAGTGCGGGTGACTGTCTGGCCAACCCGGCTGTGCCCTGGAGCCAAGGCATCGACATAGAGAGAGCCCTCAAAATGGTAGGATCGAGAGCCTTCAGTGTCTGTGCAAACTGATCTAGATTTTACCCCTCAACCACTGCCGTGTTATCGTATCCAACAGCACCTATTTGGCTGTTTATTTATCTATCCAACATTATATATTGGGGGCGAGGAGAGGGAAAATCCATTTGAATTTATTTTCAATTCAGTTTATTTCATTTAAATCACAACAAAGTTGCCTCAAGGTGCTTCACACAAGTAGGGTCTAACCTTACCAACCCCAAGAGCAAGCACACAGGTGACAGTGGTAAGGAAAAACTCCATCTGATGATTTGAGGACGAAACCTCAAGCAGACCATACTCAAAGGGTGACCCTGTGCTTGGGCCATGGTACTGACACAATTGACAATACAAATATACAGGAATCAAGATATGGTATTCAAATTGCACACACTGAAGCATCTGCACCTAAATTAAGATAGTACACAGTAAATTTTGCAGATCCGTTGTTATGACGCCTCACGGTGTGGTTGAATGATCCGTTGTTATGATGCCTCATGGAGCGGCTGACTGATCGAAGCTGGATGCCAGTTAAACGATGTCTCCGAAAGTCAACTTAAGTTCAGATTTTTTTGTTTCTTTTTGGGTTCGGTGTCCTTTGTTAGTGCCGTGTGACCGGGGCTTTACATTCGTTGCTAGAAAACTTCACTGACCAAAATACCAACATTCTGGGTGCAATGAACATGTTTTCTTTCACTATTGTTTGATTTCTTTGTGCGGCTGACATCATTATTCAAGCATTCAAAAGGCTATTCCTACCTCCACACAACAACAACCACACACGAGAAAGGTTCTTAACAGTTTTTGTTATTGAACGAAACCGCGTCTCCCTAACTGGACAGCGTTGTGATGTCATTACGCATGCACGTAGGCGCTGCTCTGTCGCAACTTGAAAATCCCCCATTGTTTGGGTAACATGGCCCAAGCAGTGGGTCACCCCTTTGAGTCTGGTCTGCTTGAGGTTTCTTCCTCAAGTCATCAGAGGAAGTTTTTCCTTACCACTGTCGCCTGTGTGCTTGCTCTAGGGATTGGTAAGGTTAGATCTTACTTGTATGAAGCCCCTTGAGACAGCTTTGTTGTGATTTGGCAATATATAAATGACATTAATTGAATTGATAAAATGAACATAATAGCAACGTGTGGTAGGCACATGATACTTAAACCATAAGTACCAAATGAGCACTTTTGCTTGTCAACACAATGAGTTATTAAGAATTATTTATACTTAGAATGTGTTCATATTGTGGCGATATGGGTAGACTGACATATACAGTAACTATTCCAACAGAACTGAGGAGTGTTTGATAAGAGACAGACAGACAGTTTGGCAACAGACCTGGTGATGCCTGGTGAATATTTAGAGGCTGATTTGCAAACGCAATTTTTTTTTCCTTATTTATTTTTTTTTTTTTTCCCAAAATACTAGTATGCCTAAAACTTGGCAGAACATTAAGTAATTCAAGTGTCTCATGGAAAAGGCAGCTTTAACAGGTTTCAAAACACGGGAGCCAGACTGTAAAAATGGGACTTTCAGCTAAAACTCTCCAGGGAAGCCAAACACCCTTACTTACATAAACAAGTAAATATGAATAATTTTAAAAAGTGAAAAATATAATGAGTGTCAAAATGAGCCACTTATTTTCACCCAGAAATGAAGAAAGGACAAATAAACTTCTCCACCCGTTGGGCCCCATGTGTCATATTGATGTTTTCACATGGAGTCGGCCTGATTGCTGTGTGTTATGAACAGCTGGTATCTTTTCTTGCTGGCAGGTCCAAGTACAAGGTATGACAGGAAACATCCAGTTTGATACATTTGGTCGAAGAACTAATTACACAGTTGATGTGTATGAGATGAAGTCAGGCGGCCTCAGGAGGGTAAGTGAGCACACGGCCTGGTAAACATCACTCACAATTTAATTATCGTGTCATGGAATATTCCTCACAGGATGTAGCATAAACACAAAGATTTCAGCACGGAACGTCTTGCATCCGATGACATAAATACAGTGGAAGTGGAAGAATCCGGTACAAGCCGGGTTATTTCAGTTTGTTGGTTGGATTGATTTAAAACACGCACAGGTGCTTTGAGAAGTTTGTCTTTCAAAAGCCCGATTTCATGATGGAGGAAAATTTTGTCAAAAAAAAAAAAAAAAATTCAGATGGAAACTGAGCAATGTGCAAAAAAAAAAAAAAAAAAAAAAAAAAAAAAATTAAGGAAATGTTGATGAAGGCTGACAACTCTCATATGTATGGTGACTGATAAAGGCCACAAACAGAAAACAAAAATACAAAAATCAACCAAATCTGTTGTGCAACAAACATCTTGCAAATTTAATGGAAAAAAATGCTTGCACACAGAGAACACAAACAAATATAACCTGCAGACATGCAACAGTTTAATCTAACATGTCTGATACTAAAGGATTATTAACCAAGTAAGCAAGGTTAATAATTTGTTTATTATATGGCTATTATATAAACACACAAACTTATGGTATCAGCCGAATATAAAAGCTGCTGATGGTTTTGGGCTCGTTGTCAGACCTGCTTTCTTCACCGCCATGAAGAACTTGCTAACAGATGGTCTGGTTGTTAGCTGGTAAGATTTCAATCTGTATGTTTTTTCCGATGCTGTTTAGGTATTTATGGGGCACGTTCATGTCCATGTTCATTTTTCTAATAGTGTTTTTAGCTTTCTGGTTATTAACAAATCTGATACGCATTCCGGACCAATTCGTGGTAACGTTCTGATATGGGAAAATATCTGAGGAGGGAAGGAGTGCCACAATGGCGCTGTTGTGTCTGGCTGCTCATCTGCTGCTCTCCAGTTATTTTATTGTTTTGAAGCTCTGTTTGGCTTGCTGTTCGGCGTCTGGACGAGCTGTGCACAGAATTCTGGCGGGATCTGTGCTTAAGGTTTGTTATTGACTTATAAAGTTGTTCATGGGCTGGTGCCGTCTTACCTGGCTGATCTGGTGGAACCTTACGTGCCGACCCGGGCTTTGCAGTCGCAGGATGCGGGACTTCTCTGTGTTCCCAGGGTGAAGAAGAAGTCAGCAGGTCAAAGAGTTTTTTTTCTCATCGTGTACCTACCCTGTGGAACGTTCTTCCTGCGACCGTGAGGCAGTCAGAGTCCGTGGACATTTTTAAGTCAAGACTTAAAACCCATTTTCGTTCTCTTTCTTCTGAATAGTTTTTATTTTTTATTTGTTTTATTCTTTTACTTCTGTTTTTAATTGTGTATTTGAATTTTTATTCATTTTTAATTATTTATTTAATTTTTATATTGAATTGTTTTGTGTGAGGCGCCTTGAGATGGCTTTTGTTATGATTTGGCGTATTATAAGATGATTAAATTGATTAAATCAGAGCAGAAATCAGCCAATCAGAGTGTGCGCAGCGTCGTAGCCATATAATAAAAATTCATATGACACATGCAAAATCACAGATGTGTTGCAAAGCGACCCAATGGAAGTATTAACAACAAAAAAATTGAGGTTATCTTTATCTCTATCTGTCTGACAGAGCTGAGTAAGTGTATTTATTTACTTTATTGAATATTTTGAATGTTTTATTTGTGTTCTCTGTCTTTGCAAGCATCGTATCAATTCGCAAGACATTTTTTGATAGAAGTATTGTTGTTGAATTGATCCAGGTACTTTTTGGAGTTGTACATGTTTTCTGCGTTAGTGTTTCCATTTGGAAGTGTTGTGGCCTGTCTCTGCCACCATCCATATGTCATGAATAGCTACTATAAGTGACAGTTGTATGTACAAAATGAGATTCTTTTTTGTGTGTAATCTATGTATTTGTGGCCTCAGACTTCGTGGGAGACAGATTTCAGTGGTTAATTTCAGTGGTGACCACATACCATGTGGTTGTAGTTTGGTTATATGATTCAACGTCTAATGACATACCCATTGACTTAGCCTGGCGATCAGTGCATTTGTCCAGTCACATGTCTGAAAGGTCTGTTTTAAAGCCCGGATGAAGGTTGGAGTTGTGACTTTTATCCAAATCTCCGTGGAGCCTTGAAAGACCACAAGTCAAAACGCGCTGACTTTGCAAAGCAAACAGCTGATATTTTTAGTGAACGCATAAGACATAAAAGTGACTTTTTAAAAAGTTTATTTTCCAAAAGGAAACCCTCTGACACAGCAGGTAGATATCTTCTCATGAGATGTTTGTATGAAGCCCACAGCTGATATATCGTAAATACTGTCATTCCCTCAAACATATAACCAGCAGTAAGGAACACTCAGGGCTTTATTTGCTAAATGTTTGCATGTGTAAAAACATGCGCAAATGCCATTGCACTTGTAAATACACACACATGCTAAGTTACTAAAAGTGTGCAAGAGGATTGCATCTGTCAAATGCACAAAATAGCACTTATTGTCCCTTTAGTGTGTTTACCTTTATGAATATGCAATTTGGGGTTTTTCCACTCTATTGCACAAAAACATTGTGGGAGGGAACATACAAATAGGTAAGGTTTGCACACGCAACACGATTTATCAAAGTCAAAAGGAAATTTAGTGGATGCTAGTTGTGTCTGTATTTTGTGAGTTTGAAACCTTGGAGTTAACTTACTGCACTTGACAGACTCCTGCTCCAGAAGAAAAAGGAAATTAAATAAATTATTCGTTATAAACGTCAGGGAAGACAGCTTGAGGTTTAGCAGGTTGGGCATACATGGAAAAATTTACATGGTTTATGTGAAAATGTCAAGAACGGGCATCCTTTAATCCTCCACAGTCAGTACAGCTGCTCAAAAAATAAATTAATTAACTAATTAATTTAAAAAAAAATCTCTTCAGCTTTTTATTAGAGAAACCATTCACATTGTGCTTCTGAAGCTATTTTTTTTTTTTTTTTGATAAAACACACAAACCAATATGAGACCAGTGTTTGTCAAAGAGGTGGCACAAGGACATCACATGAGAGAGAACTGACTTACGTCTTCCTGTCAGTTGGTCTTTAAAGGACATGTCGCACGTTTAACACCCCAGTTAGCAAGACAACATAAATGTACTCATGACTGTAAGTCTCTCTGTGCACATTCGCTAATAATTAGTGGTCATTGATGTATTTTATTGGTAATTATTCCTCTCACTCTGAGCGTTAGCAGGTGCATTTCCGGAAAAAACATCTCATTCGGCAAGTTTCTGTATTTCTCAGCGTGTGACGTATATTGTAGAATGAGCACAAACATCCCAATGACTGACAGACAGAGTGAAATGAACCTGCTACATCCAAAAACAAAGCTTCTGAGCTTTCATTCAAAAGTGATGGCTCGGATTTGCAGCAAGGAGATGTCACACTTCACCCCGAAACCCTTAACATTTTCAGTCTGACGATTTTGGAACGTAAAGTGTGGTGACGTGCTGTTTGTGTGGCAGGATGCTGTTTTACTGCTGCCGTGAGCATGGATGTGGACGGTCTCCACCACTCTGTTTTTACAGACTGCCTGAAAATGCAGATGTATTTCTCATACTGGAAAAAGTCAGAAGACACTATTTTCAGCAGATGATGGACTCTGTATCTAACGTGCCACAATCATGACAGAACTTGAGCTGAAGGCAGACCTGCGATCGGACATCATTCTCTGGTCGGTGATCGCGTGATCGGTACCTGAGGACAAGTAGACCTGTTTTCTGACTGGTGATTTGTGTGAGGACTAGTGGACCTGTTCTCTGGCTGGCAATCGTGCGCGTGTGGTGCGTGCGTGCGATGCGTGCGATGTGTGTGTGCGTGGAGGCTTCTTTAATGTTGTGGACATCTGATCACATCTGTCTGATCAGATCTGTGATATTTCACATCCATGTACAAAGCCGCAATTAACAGGTGAGATGCGCGTTAAAACAGCCTGCTGCGCGCACTCAGACCAAGATCCAAATTCCCACAGATATCTTAGATTTTTTTTTTTCACAGTTATATACAACACTTATAAATGTTTTGTTTTGATTTGAACAGGCTGGGCTTATGACTAATGGCCGTGCAGGTGCACTAAATCTTCTCACGGCTGCTCCTTCTCCTGCATCAGTGACTGCATCAAATTTAACAATTATCACTTAAAAATGAGTCATCACAACATGACATCACACTTCTGTAAACTTTGGAATTAATTTGTGGCTCCATTCTTAACGTTAACAGCTACATTTCATTCATGCAGATGCTGTGACTATTCTAAAAGCTACGTCACCGCTGTCTGAAACACCCGAGTACTCACAAGTGCTTTGTTTTCAGAAGTCTCCATAGTTGTTTGTTGCGAATGCACAAAGTAATCCTGGTGTATCATCGGATGGTCACTAACAGCCTAAATCTTAAGTGTTATGATTTCTGTGCAACATGTCCTTTAAAGACTGTTTTTCTTTTCTTCCTGCAGACCCTGAGATCTGAAAGTAGCCTTGGATCTTTCAGCACTCTGCTCTAATTGGGTCTAACAGTGCAAAGACAAAGACACATAAACAGATGTATAGCAGGGCTTTAAATAAAAGGTGGCACCAAAAGAAATTGACTCCAAACTGTCCGTCCACAAGATAACATGAAGCAGCGGCCCACGCGTCCAAACTGTCAGACAGTCTGGGGTGACACACAGCTAGCATGGTGGACCGTAGCTGTTATAATTGGTAGACGGTGCGTTTGTCTTGGCTGGTTACATCAGAGTGCTAATGCAATCATCTGAGGTTCAGCAGACACAGTCCTAGTGTTTGTTTTTGTCCTCCATTGCACCATATGTTCTGTGCACTGTATTAATAGCACAGTCCAACAGCTGTCTGCTTTTGGCTTCAGGAGATGCATTTCGACTACTAAGTTTGTGTTGCTGCTTTTAATTTTACTCACTCTGCAAGCGCGCTATCACTGTGCACTCTCGTGCAAGAGAGCCTTTGCAGAGCTGGGAATAGATTCATCCCACTCTGCAGAAGTGCAACACAGGTGAGCTGAGAAATACCACTACAAGCTTTTCTTACGTACATCAGCGAAAAACAAACCAGTTGTACAAATAGAGTCGACCAATGCAAAATGTACTTGGAGGCTTTATTTGTATGTCAATCTGTTTCTTTTATTAACTGTGACTGTTTTATTTTGCAGGTCGGCTACTGGAATGAATATGAAAAGTTTGTATATGTAATGGATCAGCAGGTCACCAACGAGTCCTCTTCTGTGGAAAACCGAACAATTGTGGTCACTACTATTATGGTACACTCTCTAGCTGGTTTTAAGTGTGTTACCTTAAGATTTCTGCCACTCAAGGTCAAGGTGTCCTTTGTTGCAATCTGTCCTGGGAGGGTAGAATTATTTTATTTTGTGTTGCTTTCCATCCACTCACTACATGTTGAAACAGTCGATTCACAAAGAGTGTTTCAACTGTATCCGTGTGGGTGCCAAAGCATTTTGATTTTTTTATACTATGGTGTCTGTTGTAGTAGTGACGTCACAATAACGGCTTTGGTAATGATACCTGTAGAGGTTAACCACCACTGTGCATTCACGTTCAGTGCATACGTAAGTAAAAAGTCTCATTAAGTAAATCGTCAGTGACACTCGGGGCAGGCAGTCAAATCAGTTGTCTACCAGCAGAGATGAGAAGTAATCTGCATGCAAGGATTTAAAACAACAACCTTCACTTAAATTTATATCAAGTTCCCTGTTTTCTGAAAGTTTGCTCAGTGGTGGGCAATGATAATCAGCTATTCGGCCACTTAGCTGAGATAAATTGTTCATTACCAGATTAGCTTTTAAGCTAATGTTGAAAACCATTTGCAGACTAATTACCTTTCACTAAATTTAGTTTCACTAACTTTCAGTCAGCTAACAATTATAAAAATAAAGATTAATGATCAAAAATGTTTGTAAACCTTAAAATCATACATGTTTGTTTCTACTGAAGCTTATAAAGTGACACATTGCACAAGGATAGAAAACATTATGTTGAGGAGCTCAAGCCAGAGAAAACACATTACTTCTAATATTAAAATTATTTACATATGTATTTTTTATGTCTTAATGTTTATTATTCATTTAGTAATTTCTGTAGTGTGAAAAACAGTATTATATTGAAGCTACTGTTTAATTTCATTTGTTCATTTAGTCATGTTTATCTTGTTCATCATGTGATCATGGCATACTAAACTTTGTTGTTATTGTCCACGTTTACGCTTCAACATATTAAAATTTAATCTCTTTAGGCCTGTTTTTTCGAGGTTTAGAGTCCAACCCCCCCCCCCCCCCAAAAAAAAGATAAATTCATGTAATAAACGTTAGCACTTAGTGGTAGCTTCAGCTCAGTGTTTTAGCAATTTAACCGTTTAGTGTTATCACATTTTTCACTTAGCAGATTTGTGGTTATCAAAGCTACGTTTTGGATTAGCTGTGCCCACCACTGAGTTTAGTGCTAAAATTAATTTTAAATTAGTACATCAAGCAATATATAGATGTTAAATCAAGACCTTGCAGGTGAATTAGCTTATTTTTAAATGTAAGATAACGTTCGCCTTATCTTACATTTAAAAACACTTCCTGTTGTTCCTTCTGACTTTGCCTATTATGTTTCCATCTTAGGCAAATTCAGAATGAGTCATTCCTTCTCATTTCAGTGTAGAAACTCATTATCCTCATGACAGGCTGCTAATCGAAGAATGTTCCAGGGCAAATGGTGTGAAAACAAAAGCAGTGTCATTGCATTATTTTATTTCTGCGAGGCATGACTTTGATTTTAATGAAGACAACCATTATTTTAAATACATCATTATGTTAACATCATGTTGCTTTACTTAGTTTTTACATTCAAGAAAATGTCATATTTAATGAAAGGCCATCCTGTTAGTGAAGTAGCTGAGTGCTTCATTTTGTGTTACATCAACATTATACATGATGGCAGAATGAGGAATTTTCCTGTCTGAAGCAAAAAAACTTGGATTAATGTGTGTGCATCACAATAAATTTCTCTAAAGCTTTGCGGAAAAAAAAGTACTGTTTAACTACTGAAGAAACTGAAGAAATCTATCCTCAAGGTGACAGAATAGACGATGTGTACATTTAGGGGGGAGTAAAATTTCAATAGAGGTAGATCATTTATCAAGAGAAGCAAACAGATGGTTTTATAGTCACAGTAGTATTATTCGTTATCGGCATATGCTCACAAATTCATGCACCTCATATATAGATGAATGTCTTGAGTCCCTCAGCTGTCACTGACATTTACTTTATGAACTGAAAAGTGTGACATTCAGCTTTCTCTTCCCTAATGTGCCAAGTTGACGCAAAGCACCCTCCCTATCCTGCATTTAGATTTCCATTGATGTTTGCATGAAAGAACCCTGTTGTCCTGCTTGTGTGTTCCTGCTGCCCACTGGAACTGTTGGACTGCCTGATGGAGCTGTCCGCACATACAGGGATTTTAATTAAAATTAAATTTTACATAGTACCTCAGGTTTGCAAGTGAAGGTTGAAACAACAAAATACTCACAAGTGTAATGGGTTTTTAACATTTCAATGTGTATAGGTGATGCAGTGTAACATTATGTTGTAAGAAACAACTAAATATAGATTTTTTTAAAGCACTTTTTTAAAGTTATACATTGTAACAAGAAGTATAAGCTCCATTGTGGCATCAACATTCTGCTTGAGGGATGAATGAAAGCTGAACTGACTTTTTCCCTTAAACTGAGCATGGTGCCACTTTTATCTTACTTGGGAACTGTGAATTTTGAATTATGTCATTTTATACCCTCAGTTGTGATTTGCTGTACTGTCTTCAAACACAAAAGCTGTAAATTTAGTCAATATTTGCTCAGTCTGCATTAGTGTTAAAATATTTGATAAAAAGCTAATGAATGACATAACACTGGCTTATAAGTGGCTGCCGAGCTAGCTGCTAGACATGGTGCACTAGCAAGGATTTATTACCATTTTATTTTGTCAAAATAGGTAACCAAACACGAAAAAACTCAAATCTAAAGAAGTGCTAAGTCACCTCACTTCTAACTTAGCATTCAGAAACAACAGCCTTATCATTTAAATTGTCACAAATCATTTGCTTTGACTTTTCCTGCTATTACTTCCAGGGTTTCAAATCCATATATTCGCCCTATTGACATATCCCATAATCCCTTGCGCGCCACAAAGTCGCTGCACTCAAACAACATAGAGAATCCACATGATGACAATTGAAAATGAATATTATACTACAAAAATGTAATTTTTTATGCTTTTTGTCATGTTAATAAGAGACTGCATGCATGATACCCTGAAAACTTGCTAAAACAATTATAACAAATAATCCATGTTTGCTACGTTTAATCTGTGTGGAATTTAATAAACGCAAACCGAATTTCAGACATATATATTAGTCTGGAACAAAGAGGACAAACAGTGTTGTAAAGAACAATAATCAAGACGTTAAAGAGCAAACTTCACTTTCCCCCAGAACGACATGATCAGGAAGTGAGCGTAGCTCACAGCAACTCCCATTGAAAATAACGGCGAGACAGCCTGTGATTCTCGCATGTTTACATAAAACAAACACAATAACATCTATAAACCCAGAGAATATATTCATTAGAGTTTTAGGCACAATCTAAAAATAGTTTTATGTTGCGATGTTGATGTTGTTGTCCGTGTGCAGCGGTTAAAGTGCAGCCCGATCAGAGCGTCTCTATGCAGTTCTCAGTGTTACTGAGATCTCACAGCGCGGTGACCTCTCCGAGGTTTTGTGGGATTTCAAACGTCAATAGGGCGAATACACAATTGGTTTATTCTGAGCAGAATCTGTATTTTAATTCTTCAGTTTTTGGTTCCACCTTAAATTATTAAATCAAATACTAGTTCATAATGTTCCATGTAAGACTGTGTGATATCTGTATTTTTTGGATGTTGTCTGTTGATACAGGCTATGTTTTACTCTGTAGTCGATCGTTAATACGGCTCTGCTATGCTGGGCATGTTGTTTAACCCATAGAGATGAAAACAAGACGAGCGCAGACAATTAACCCTGTGCATGTTTTGATGGTTGGCTGAATCCTCTGTTGTCTGCGCCACTGTTTCCCATGAAATTAGTATTATGCTAGTTGAAAAGCTAATACTAGAAACAAATACCAACAGACTATAAAGCAAACCAATTTAAAGCTAATGAAGCTAATGCTAAAAATATAAAGCTAATTGAACAACTTAATATGAAGTTATTCTTATCTAGTTATCATTTCTAATGAAAGCTAACTCATCTAGAGTGGAATCTAAAGGTAATATAAAGCTAATATAGCTAATAAAGCTAATATAAAGAGAACATCAAGCTCACTGAATCTAAAGCTGAGGTTAACTCAGTCTTTTAAAACAAACAAATAAATAAATAAATCTGAAGCTGGCTGATTCTAAACCTAATTGAACTATTTGAATGAATTTTCTTGCTGTAAGTAAGAAATTTTAAGTTCCCACTTGAAAATGATCACTGCATGACTCCTCAGACAAACATGTTTGTTGCTGAAGCCTTTTTCATTATCTTAACCTCTGCTGTTTCTCCGATTTTTATGCTTTCAGTGTTGTGTGAGCATGACTGCATGCCTGCTGCTGACAATAAAGGCCACACGTGGCCCATGAGTTGTGGATATTGTGAACGTGTGTTGGCTTTTCAATGAACTCAGTATTCTGTCTAATTAACAGGAAGCGCCGTATGTGATGTACAAGAAAAACTTTATGATGCTGGAGGGAAATGACAGATACGAAGGCTACTGTGTTGATTTAGCTTCAGAAATTGCAAAACATGTTGGGATAAAATATAAGCTCTCAATAGTTCCGGATGGAAAGTATGGAGCCAGAGATCCAGAGACTAGGACGTGGAACGGGATGGTGGGTGAACTCGTTTATGGGGTAAGTTTCCCTCTGTAACTCCTTTGTTACTTAAAGATGCAGTGTGTTAGATTTAGGGGTGTTTGTTATCAGAAATGGATTATAACATTCATAACATCAATTCATTTGTGTATAATAAATTACTTGCAACAACGAATGTGTTTTCATAAGTTTGGAATGAGCCGTCGTGTTGCAGCCCAAAAGGAGCATACTTACTCCCTCTGTCAAATATTGCAGTGTGGCTGGAAGATTGCAGGAAAAAAAGATTTGATTGCTGCTTTGTATGTCACGTGACATGGATTAGTCGTTCCATTTACCATGCAAATTTGGTTCCATACATTTTGTACCATTGCACGCAGTGAACCCCGCCCACACACACACTAGTGGGGGCAGTGTTTAGCTAAACATGGCAGAGTTTGTTTTGCTGACAGACGATGATTTGAACAAGCTAATTGACAGTACCAATTCTTCTAACACACACACACACACACAAAAACAAATCTACTACGCTGTAAACCGCCTGGAGGCTTGAAGAGCTGTTAAGATGAAAACCTGTACAAATTTCTGATGCGATTTTTTTTACTGGACTAAGGAAATACACAAAGTCTTTTCTCTTTTTTTTTTTTTTTTTTTTTTTTGCAAGTATCACGGACTACCTCATCAGAATTATTTTTGAATTATCTAACTGTTGTTCCATGTTGACTGAGAACACTTTTGGACTCCTATTTATACAGGGTGTTTCAAAAGTCACACATGGTTTTTATTTTCTCTTTTCTTTGGAGGTATATGACGTACGGTGTTAATCTTGTGCTTTTGCCCTCTTCAGTGAATGAGAATTTTTTCAAGTGCAAATTTGCAGTGCTCCGTTGTTTTCTTGAAGTGCCGTGCTTGCTTTAGGACAGCGGCGCAAAATTGCTGCATGGGTGGAGGTGCTTCAATATGTGACTGCAGTGCAACAACAATTTCAGGCCCTCTATGGACCTCATTATGCACCAGACCGAAACATCATCCTCAGCACCCACAGGAAGTTGATGGAGACTGGATCCTTGATAGATAGACCGTGTTCAAGAAGACCCCAAAGTGGGCAGAGTGAGAAAAATGTTGCAGCTGTCTGGGAGACTTTTGATCTCAGTCAAGATATGTCCATTCGGAGAGCATCTTCAGAATTGCATATCAGCGCTACTTTTCGCCAAAGGATCTTGCGGCATAAGCTCAGGCCCTTTCCCTACAAGATCAGTGTTGTCCAAAAGCTTGAACTGCAAGACTACAACAGCCGGGTGGAAATGTGTGAAACTCTGTTGGATCATTTCCAGAGAGAGCCTTCTGTCCTGGAGCAGATGTGGTTCAGTGACAAAGTTCTCTTCCAGCTTTTTGGTCATCGCAATCGGCATAATACCCTCATATGGGGACTTGCCAATCCCGTGCAAATCCAGGAGCATGAACGGGATGGGTCTAAATTAATCCTCTGCTGTTCTATCTCCTCAGATGGCTTAATTGGCCCATTCTTCTTCCATGATCGCGACGGACACTCTGTGAATGTCAGTGGCAACAATTACCTCCATATACTTCAGGAATTCTGTGTCCCCAAACTGTCAGCTGTAGCTGACATGCAGCAAGTCATTTTCCCACAATATGATGCCCTGGCACATTATTCTTGTGAAGTTTGTGCGTTCCTTGATAAGCAGGTCCCGGATCGGTGGATTGGTCATCGTGGTCCTGTGGAATGGGCTCCCCATTCACCTGATCTCACACCATGCAATTTTTTCTTGTGGGATTACATCAAGTTGAAAGTCTATGCAACAAGGCCTTTGGATTTCCCACCGCTTGAAGAACACATCAGAAACCCATGTGCTTCAGTGACTCCCGAAATGTTGTCAGATGTTGGTCAGGCATGCATGTAACGTTGGCTTGACTGCTACGAAAAAGGTGGTGCACACGTTGAGGTGTACCACTGACTTATGGATGAACATTCAAAGTCAAAGATGGTACCACAAATATTCTCAGTTAATATAAATTTTACCATGGGAATTTCATCCACTTTATGTTTCAACTACATTTTCAATAAACAATACAAAACCATGAGTGACTTTTGAAACACCCTGTAGTTTGTGTTGGACTGTTGATGTCAAAACACCAGTGACGAACACCAAAATGTAAGTCCCTTTTCTGTTGTTTTTAAATTAATAAAATATCAAATGACAAGGATCTATTTTAGCCGTTATACTCAACAAAAATATAAACGCAACACTTTTGGTTTTGCTCCCATTTTGTATGAGATGAACTCAAAGATCTAAAACTTTTTCCACATACACAATATCACCATTTCCCTCAAATATTGTTCACAAACCAGTCTAAATCTGTGATAGTGAGCACTTCTCCTTTGCTGAGATAATCCATCCCACCTCACAGGTGTGCCATATCAAGATGCTGATTAGACACCATGATTAGTGCACAGGTGTGCCTTAGACTGCCCACAATAAAAGGCCACTCTGAAAGGTGCAGTTTTATCACACAGCACAATGCCACAGATGTCGCAAGATTTGAGGGAGCGTGCAATTGGCATGCTGACAGCAGGAATGTCAACCAGAGCTGTTGCTCGTGTATTGAATGTTCATTTCTCTACCATAAGCCGTCTCCAAAGGCGTTTCAGAGAATTTGGCAGTACATCCAACCAGCCTCACAACCGCAGACCACGTGTAACCACACCAGCCCAGACCTCCACATCCAGCATGTTCACCTCCAAGATCATCTGAGACCAGCCACTCGGACAGCTGCTGAAACAATCGGTTTGCATAACCAAAGAATTTTTGCACAAACTGTCAGAAACCGTCTCAGGGAAGCTCATCTGCATGCTCGTCGTCCTCATCGGGGTCTCAACCTGACTCCAGTTCGTCGTCGTAACCGACTTGAGTGGGCAAATGCTCACATTCGCTGGCGTTTGGCATGTTGGAGAGGTGTTCTCTTCATCCTTCTTGATGCGAAGGAGATGTGTTGCACTCCATGAGGCAAGTGGTGGTCACACCAGATACTGACTGGTATCCCCCCCCAATAAAACAAAACTGCACCTTTCAGAGTGGCCTTTTATTGTGGGCAGTCTAAGGCACACCTGTGCACTAATCATGGTGTCTGATCAGCATCTTGATATGGCACACCTGTGAGGTGGGATGGATTATCTCAGCAAAGGAGAAGTGCTCACTATCACAGATTTCGACTGGTTTGTGAACAATATTTGAGGGAAATGGTGATATTGTGTATGTGGAAAAAGTTTTAGATCTTTGAGTTCATCTCATACAAAATGGAAGCAAAACCAAAAGTGTTGCGTTTATATTTTTGTTGAGTATATAAAACAAATAATGAATGTTTTTACATTCTTTTCAGTGGAACGAATATTTAATTTGGTGAAAGCTGGAACTTACCATTCATGAAATATTCGTACCATTAAACTCATAAAAATGTATTATTTGTATATTAGTTCACCCAAATTAGTTCACCCTAAGGACAGGATCCCTAGTTACAAACAGAGCAATGTAGTGTATTCTGTCAGATGTCAGGAAAACTGTAACGAACACTACATAGGTGAGACTAAGCAACCTTTACACAAAAGGCTATACCAGCACCGCAGAGAGGGCGCCAGTGGACCTCAGTCTGCAGTTCATCTCCACCTTAAAGACACTAACCACACATTTGAGGACAAGGAAGTTAAAATATTAGCCAGAGAGAAGAAATGGTTTGAGAGAGGGGTCAAGGAGGCATTCTATGTGAAACAGTTGAAACCCAGCCTTAACCGGGGAGGCGGTCTGAGACACGCTTCGTCCCCTGTTTACAATGGGGTACTCAGGTCAAAGCAGTTTCAGTCTTTTGTTCATGGTAATGAGGCATTCACATCATTAGGAGAGGCTCCCATCATTAGGAGGGACATCTGCCCTGTCATTAGGAGGGTGCTAACTAGAGCACAATAGGTGCTAATTAGAGCTATTGTTTAGTCACTAGCCTATAGCAGTCTGCCTCTCAGTAGGAGGGGTCTGGTTAGGTTTAAAACTCCAGCTTTTGTGGCTTCTGTTTATTCTTCTCTACAAGAGTCAAGAGTAAAGTCATACCACCAGAGCAAGAATTTTAGCTGAGGAAGCTTCTGCGATTTGAAGCGAAACGACCTCGCGTCAAGCAGCCCAGTCCAGTCAAAGATTCAAGCTTCTCTACTATTATTTGTATACTAATGCAGGCTAACAGTTTTCAGAACAGTCATTCTGAGAAATGGGATATCATACATATTGCTTATCAAGGCAAGGAAGGCTCACTCCTCATCGCCAAACAAGTGAAAATGTGAAGGGAAAGAAAATCAAGAATACAGCAGCATAATGCAATCTGCAGCCTCAGCGCTTGATGATACTTTAATCCCACACACTGTAGCTTTAACTTTTAACTTATCTCCCCATTCTCTTTGATACTGTGTGTGACTCAGTGTCTTTTGTTCAAACCAAGCATGTCGATTGTTTTGTTATAGCAAATACAACCCCTGGTTAGTTTTGGGGATGAAAATTTACAGGGTGATTCCATAATTTTTTCCTCAGAATTGAGTGATTCCATATTTTTTTCCTCTGCTTGGTCTAAAAAAGTAACCGTTACTGACTGCCACAATTTTTTTTCTTGATTTCTTATAGTGTTTCTTAAAGCCAGAAAGTTGCCATTTGAAATGACTTTAGTTTTGTGTCATGTCTGTGATCTGCTTTTTTTCTACAAAATTAAACAACTGAATGAACATCCTCTGAGGCCGGTGATTCCATAATTTTTGCCAGGGGTTATACATGTAATATCACATTTTAGCAATAAGACTCTTTGCTTGTAATATGACATTTTAATTGCTGATCATGTGTCATGCAGAAAAACGGAGGGGGATAAAAAACAGAAACACAGGTGTATTTTTCATAGAGGTTCAGGTTCAGGTGACTTTATTTGTACCCGTAGGTAGATTTGACTTGCAGCAAACAGAAAAGGGCATCCATGTTAGTCATACACAACAATTACAATGAAAACACTGAAAACACTAACAAAGAACATATACAAAACAAAAGTAGAACACAGACACAACTGGGCACTCACAGGCTTACTAAAATACTAAAAACAAGCATCAGGAGAAACCACTAAAAGACGGCCAGCATAAAAATTGATGTGCAAAAGGCAAATAAATAAATAAGTATACGTATAAATATGTGCAAACCCTGCTAAGATTTGTTCAAATGCATAATTGCCGCTGGAACAAAACTGCTCCTGTAGCGTTTTGTCCTACAGCCAGAAGGCAGGAGCTGAAATTAGTTAGCCTGAGGGTGGGAGTCATCAACTGTGATGCAGCTGGTTATCTGCTGTAAATGTTTGGTGTTCAGGGACTCTAAACTCAGCTGCTACTCACCAATATGCCGACTGGACCATTTAATAATCTGACCCAGTCTGTTCCTGTCCTTCAGTGTCAGACTGCCAAACCAGGCCACCAAAGAGAAAGATAAAACAGATTCAATAAAAACACGATAAAATAGTGTTAACATGGTTCAGCCGATGTGGAAGTACGACAGTTTCCTGAGGCAGAACAAGTGCTGGTGCTCCTTCCTGCACACCGCCTCACAGTTTGCCTCAATCTTCAGTGAATTATCAATGATAGTCCCAAGGTATTTATAAATTTGCACAATTTCA
Source organism: Thalassophryne amazonica (assembly GCF_902500255.1). Taxonomy (NCBI): domain Eukaryota; kingdom Metazoa; phylum Chordata; class Actinopteri; order Batrachoidiformes; family Batrachoididae; genus Thalassophryne; species Thalassophryne amazonica. The sequence continues at coordinate 87,195,251 of NC_047111.1, forward strand.
ACTGGTTGACCATTAATTATTATGTTGTCAGGTGTGCTACCATGCTTCCTAAAATCAATGACCATATCTTTGGTTTTTAATGTATTGAGCTGAAGATATGAGTCCTCACACCATTTAACAAAATGGTCAACTACAGGGCCGTGGATGTTCTCATTGTCCTGCAGAAGACTGACAATCACTGTGTCATCCGCGTATTTTAAAATGAATCTGTTGTTAAAAGTGCTCTGACACATACTGGTGTAAAGAATAAATAACAAAGGTGAGAGCACACACCCTTGTGGTGAGCCAGTAGAAGAACACACTTTGTTTGATAAGATCCCGTACACTCTGACTTTGTGTTCTGTTTGTTAAAAAGTCTAAATCCAGCCCACAAGATTGTTGCTTAATTTAAAATGTTCTAAAAGCCTTTGGGTTAAAATACAAGGGTGGATTGTGTTAAAAGCTGAGAAGTCAATGAATAAAAGCCGGCCGGGCATGACACCCACTTCCCTCCAGATGACTAAAAAGCAAATTAAGCAGAGTGAGTGTGGCGTCCTCCACTCCTCTGTTAGGCCTGTAAGCAAAATGTAACGGATCAAGTGCATGCATAGAGCTTTTTAGCATTTCAGACTGTACCAATTTCTCAAAGATTTTCATCAGAATTGATGCTAGGGCAACAGGCCTAAAATCATTTAAAGTCATTCAAAGTAGAAGTGGACTGAGTGAATTTTTCATATCTTCTGGTTTTGCTACCCCTCACTCACATGTTGTGTTTGGGATGAACTGGCTTTAACAAGATGGTGTGCATCTTTTATGAAACCTCAGCTGTGGTCTTCACCATATGCAGTTTTTTTATTATTATTTTAATGCATGTGGTTTCTACAGTTACAGCTGCTCTTCTCGACCGCAGCACTCCTGTGGTAATATGTTAAGTGGAGAAAGAGACGATAACCTGTCAAAACTGAAGGGGCTTCAGCATGTCCTCTGCTATATTTCTGATTTTATATAAATGGAGCGCGAGTGCAAGCACAGCAGGTTCAGGCAGCCAACTCTTCATACTCAGAGCATGCACACTCAACATTAAACATATCAAATACACGCTGGTCGTATGCAGCTATAGGTTCATAAATGTCACAGAGCTGTAACTAAATCAACTAGTGGGTGGAGTTAACACATCTCCATCTGTTGCCAAGGAGGCCGAGCCACTTTCAGCAAAGAGGGCAGACCTACAGTGGACACAATATACAAATAATGAATGTTTATGAGTTCAATGGTACAAATATTTCATGAGGTGAAAGATGGAATGTTGCATTCAATGAGGCGAACCCGAGGGTCCACATCCAGCTGAGGTGTAATATCTCAGAAACTATAGCAGCACAAACAAAAATTTTAACGGCACAAATCTGCAGAAACGAAGCACTAAAAAAGTAGACCAGTTTGGTTCATTTTGGAGCAAGCTGGGGGGGGGGATGATGACCTCTGAATGACCTAAATAATAATCTTTAATATCTCAAAAACCATAGCAGCACAAACAAAATTTTTAACGGCACAAATCTGCAGAAACGAAGCACTAACTACTCAGTGTGTTTGCTTGGATTTTTTTGTGGATGGGGCATTGGCCTCACTCAGCTGGCAGGTTACACCCTGTGTGACACACCCACACACTCTGTGGAAAGAGACTAATGCCTTGCATCTGAATAATCGGTGTTTAGCAATGATGAACCTTCTACCCAACTGTTACTGTAGCATATACTAGAAGGACACACTTCAGACATATTAACCACCTCCATTTTACCTGTTTTTGACTTGGTGTCGCAGACTGAACAGTCCGCCCTGCTTCCACTGCACATGCGTCATTTCAGAGCTCCGCAACTCGTCTGAAACAGAGTCTCTTCACCCAAAGCAATCAAATGGATTAATGGGATTATTAACCATCAGATGACAAAATAAAACCTCTTAAACCATTCTAAAGTCAGTTTAAAGTAGAAACAAGGCTGTTTTAAGCATAAATGAGGAGATACTCTATGACGCTTTGAAATGACTGATGTGCAGTGAACACATCAGCTAGCAGCTGGTGTAGTTGCAGCGCTCTAATCGCTTCCTCTGTCTTTTATGATGAAATAATGCTGAATTTATGCGGAAATGATTGTTGTACAAAAGCTTCAGATATCTGTCGCTGAGATAGATGATGACTGGAGTGCAGTTTGAAGCAGAAACGAGGTGATAATCAGTGAACCGCGACTGATGATGCATGCGCAGTGAAGGCAGGGCGGACCGATTTTTAGGGGAACCGTTCGGTCAGCGACACCAGTGTTTACACATAATACATATGGGCAAAAATTTATATTTTAGAATGCAGACTTTTCTAAACAATTCCTGATGTATATTTGTACAATCTTCTTTGAGGGTGCAGGTTTTCTTTGTAACTACCAACTCCATCAGTGAATTCATTGATGAACTCTTACTATGTGCTCAAAGTGATGTTAATCAGTGAAATCACCTGAAGCAGTTGGTGGTTACAAAGAAAACCTGCAACCCTCTTGGTCCTTTCTGGAATCAGTTTCGCACCTGTGATTTAAAACAGGGTCATTTCGTAAAGCCCTGAATTTTTTTCTTGTATTGTACAATACTTTCATGTCTGTTGACAACAAATCTTACTGTTTTTAAACCATTTGGTGGCCTATATGAATTTTCTTTAACCAAAAAGAAAAAAGTGTATGATATGACCCATTCAGTTCATTGAAGGCACCAGTTGGAACATCAGTATCACTTCAAAATATCTCACTGTAAACATTTATCACTGATGCAAGAGGCGGTGAATGAGTCTACCAAGCTTTGCACAAGATCTGATGGAGGTAAATTTAACAGAGATGCAGACATGTCGCGTGTTGTTTAGGCCCCTTCATACATAGTACGAATAAGTACAAATTAGGGCGAACCACGGCGGAACAGCTCATATGAGCGAACCACGAAAACATTGAGCCGACAGCCAGGTATGAACAATCCTGCTGTGACGGTTTCATGCACGTGACGGTGTCATGCACGAGTGTGCACAAAACCGTTGCAATGGGAACACAATGTGAGCAGCTGGAGCATGTGTAACTATATCACATAGTTGCTGTGAAAAAATAAAAATTAAAAATACATGACAGCCACGGGATTCGAAACTGCAATTTACAAAAGATCTGATTGCCAGCCAGAAACTTCACCACTGCACTACCATCACTGTCCTGTAAAATGTGTGGAAAAATGCCTGAACAACAAGGCGATGGATGTATTTAAAAAAAAAAAAAACAACCACACACCATAAAAAACACTGCATTTTATTGAATCCCTCTTATCGAGTGAACAATACATGAAATGGCATGAATGGAGCAGTGCACTCTTATCATGTCCACATCTACTGGTCCAGCGTGTCCAGCCGGCCCCGTGAGTGTCTGGCCCAACACGTGTGTCCTGTGGATGGCGCGTCCCACGATAGACACCTCGTCAGTTTGAACAGAGCTCAAGTGGGTGACGCAACATTCAGATTGCCCGCTGTGTTTATGATCTGACAGTTCGAATCACCTGGGGAAGCCTGTCAGTGTGTACTCTCCAGCCTGTTGCAAAAGCGATATATGTTTTTATGTATTTCCACATGAGGACAGCAAGCACACACAAGTGTGTCCATCAACATGATACATGTTCTGTAGCTGTAACATCCAGAACCAAAGAGGTCAACAGTTGCTGCTGTTGGCAGCCATTCACGCCCCCCCACCCCCGTCCGTTCAGCGAACAGACCAAGGTGTCACTCTGTGATCAGATGAGAGGGGCCTTGCACACACACGCATGCCATGTATTGGGGGGGAGCGATACTCTGGCACACATGTGTACTTGGCAACTTCACAGTCGTGGGGGCACTCAGACGAATTTCACCGCCAGCTCAAAAGTGATTGTCTGCTGACTGTTTTCGTGCTCACAGCGGGAATAGCCACACATTTTCTAAGTGTCAAGCGAGCGGTGTTGGATGTTCATGTGTATCACCTGGAATTTTTCCCACACCTGCCCCGGGAGGGTTCGATGGGCTTTCACAGCGCACATTCTGTCTTTCAGCTGCTGGTGTGCACAAATAGCTGTAGCAACAGGTGTACGAGGTGTAGGTGGAAGCTCCAGTTTTACATGTATTGTATACGATTCCTGCTTCATGCGCAATTCGGCCACATTCGTACTATGTGTGAAGGGGCCCTTGCATAAGCTCCTCCACCTCAATTTTCCAGCCCTCCGCTTGATTTGCGGGGAGCTGTGGAAGAAGCCAAAGACATTAGCTGACATGAATGCTGAGTGACTCATTCTCAGATAACAGATTCCTTCACACAGTCCTGATTTTCATTATTTCATCGTGCCAAACCTGTATGTTCCATGAATATTACTACTGACCATAATCAGTTTTTTTTCAGTTCATATATTCCTAATAATAAATGTAATGTTTTGGTTAATAAATTGTGTTTTTATTCCATGAAACTAACTCCCTTTGGCCATGTTTGAATGTTCACAGAGAGCTGACATAGCTGTGGCTCCACTCACTATAACGTTGGTGCGAGAAGAGGTGATCGACTTCTCTAAGCCCTTCATGAGTTTGGGCATCTCTATTATGATAAAGAAGCCTCAAAAGTCCAAACCTGGCGTGTTTTCCTTTCTGGACCCTCTGGCCTATGAGATTTGGATGTGTATAGTATTTGCCTATATCGGCGTGAGTGTGGTGCTCTTCCTGGTCAGCCGTTTCAGCCCATATGAGTGGCATCTGGATGAAAACGATGAGGCCAAAGACCCTCTGAGCCCCCCTGACCCTCCAAACGACTTTGGGATTTTTAATAGCCTGTGGTTCTCCCTGGGTGCCTTCATGCAGCAAGGATGCGATATCTCACCAAGGTTGGTTCACATTCCACTACCTTTAATTTGTCCTCATCTCCTCTCTGCATTTTATAGTCCCATGCATACGTCTCCATTCTGCCATGGTGCATATAGGCTATTTTGAGCTACATCGTTCCTGCTGCTGCCGTCCTTCTAACATCATGCATTGCTTCACTCTGCTCCCCTCCATTTGTTTAACTGAGCTAAAGTCTCGCTCTGCATCCTGTAGTTTTCACCCCACGTGCCGCCGTGCTTTGCATCCACAAAATAACTTATATCCACCATGCTGAGGACTGTAAAATGCACAGGGCTCATTACATTTCATTCACACTGTCTGCCTGAATCCCACGTGATGCTTGGAGGGCTACCGTGTTTTTGCTGCATGTCCCATTTTACGGTCATCAACCTGGTGCATATAATGTGTTTAGTCATAAAACAGCAGAACGTTTACTCTGAAGCCTATTATCAACTTTTACTAGTCAACATCCAGTCGTCCCCTTTGTTCATCTGTGCCATCTTTTGGAGATTCTCACCATTACTTTATTTGGTCTTCATGCTGGTATTCCATAAAAAATGCACTAAGACCAGAGGGCAGCGGAAATGTTTCCAGGGGACACAAAATAATGATGAACCCAGCAACCCCTTGAGTTTTGAATTTAGTGGAGTCAGCTACTCATATGTAAATGGCTCTTCTTCTTCTTCACCCTCAGAAGTTTGTATTCTCCCAGTTTGTTGTGACTCCTCCAGATAGTGAGCTACACTGTTTACATATGGCAGATTAAAGTTTGCATAATGTCCAAAATTTGGACAACATTCAAACATTTGCTTTGCTTTCTCATGCTTGGCTCCTCTGGGTGGTATCTAGATAGATTCAGGGTTGCAGCGCACAAATAAAAAAGGCTTTTTTTTTTTTAAAGGATGCATCACCTCGGTGTATTTGGGAGATTTTTGACTTGACTATGTGTTTTATGACAGCTGGGGACCAATTTCAATTTATATAATGCCAAATCACGACAGAGTTGCATCAAGCCACTTCACACTTCAATAAGGTCTAATCTTACTAACCCCCAGAGCAGCAGTGGTAAGGAAAAACTACCTCTGAGGAAGAAACCTCAAGCACACCAGACTCAATGGGGTGACCCTCTGCTTGGGCCATGCTGCAGGGTACCTATATGATATTGTTGAGAAGGTGTATAATATGATCCCCCTTAAGATGAATCTTACATTGAGTGCAGTGATTAAGGCTCTGCTGCCAGTAATAAGATATTTTATTATGATAAACTATTTTTTGAGAAGAATAACCTATGCATTATAAATCTACACAAAGGGCCGACATGACTAATTGGTCATTTTATGTCATTTTTGGAGGAATCCTACAGTGAAGATGAAACAGTGCTTCTCTTGTTTTTCTTACAAACATGCCTTGTAAGTGTAAATTGTATTGTGACAGTGTTGTTTCTGCAGAATGACATCCCATGACTGACCCGTGTGTCTTACTAACATTCTAATTTCTTCATATTTATGGATCCTGACCATGGTGGAGCTTCAGCGCAGTATTCTGTACCATTAGCTGATTAATATTTTGACAGGATTTATGATGGATAAATTTGACATAGTGTTGATGCTTGAGGCTAAATATATACTCAGGTACTTAGGATGATAGCTAAACGTCACTTCAGTCAGAAGTGTGATGGCATATAGCCAACGCAACTTCTGGAAATCTGAAATATAGTTTCACAAAGTTTAGTTTAATGGCCAAAGGTGATTCAGGCTAAAGTTATGTTTACAGTATCATAGTTGGGAAGGGTTCACTAGTCCAGAGGTTCACTAGTCTGAAAGTTCAGTAGTCTGTGTGTGTATTTACTCCAAACAAGAGCAATCAGAGATTTTCTGATGTCCACTAATCCGGATCACCTCCTAAATTCAGTGGAGTCTTCCATGCCCTCATATCTATCTGTGGTGCAAATTTGGTGAGAATTCGTGAAGTAGTTTTGAAGAAATCCTTCAAAGCCTATATAAAGAGAAATCTTGATCCAGTATCTGGATCACCTCCAAAATAGAGAACCCATGTGGCCAAATGGGTGAAGGAAGAAGCAAAGCTTATAAATACCCTCCCTTTATACCATAAAAAATAAAAGAATATATATATACGTGGGCTGTCAATAAAGTAACGGTCCTTTTTATTTTTTTCAAAAACTTTATGGATTTCATTCATATGTTTTTACGTCAGACATGCTTGAACCCTCGTGCGCATGCGTGAGTTTTTCCACGCCTGTCGGTGACGTCATTCGTCTGTGAGCACTCCTTGTGGGAGGAGTCGTCCAGCCCCTCGTCGGAATTCCTTTGTCTGAGAAGTTGCTGAGAGACTGGCGCGTTGTTTGATCAAACTTTTTTCTAAACCTGTGAGACACATCGAAGTGGACACTGTTCGAAAAATTAAGCTGGTTTTCAGTGAAAATTTTAACGGCTGATGAGAGATTTTGAGGTGATTCTGTCGCTTTAAGGACTTCCCACGGTGCGAGACGTCGCTCAGCGCTCTCAGCCGCCGTCGTCAGCCTGTTTCAAGCTGAAAACCTCCACATTTCAGGCTCTATTGATCCAGGACGTCGTGAGAGAACAGAGAAGTTTCAGAAGAAGTCGGTTTCAGCATTTTATCCGGATATTCCACTGTTAAAGGAGATTTTTTTAATGAAAGACGTGCGGACGGGTCCGCGCGTCGGGACGCAGCCGCCGCGACACTCCGCCACAGGAAAAACACCTCCGTTGGAAGCCTTAAGGACAAGTTGGAACATGTCCTGCCTGTTAAACAATTTCTCATATACTCACTCCACTGAAAGCCATCAAAAGCCGCCTGGATTTTACAAATGGTTATCAACACGGAGGTGTTTTTCCTGTGCCGCCGCACCGCGTCTTCGATGTGTCTCACAGGTTTAGAAAAAATTTTGATCAAACAACGCGCCAGTCTCTCAGCAACTTCTCAGACAAAGGAATTCCGACGAGGGGCTGGACGACTCCTCCCACAAGGAGTGCTCACAGGTGAATGACGTCACCGACAGGCGTGGAAAAACTCACGCATGCGCACGAGGGTTCAAGCATGTCTGACGTAAAAACATATGAATGAAATCCATATAGTTTTTGAAAAAAATAAAAAGGACCGTTACTTTATTGACAGCCCACGTATTTTTTTTTCACTCAAAACAACAATACAAAAAAAAAAATGTGCATGTACAATGTAACTTAAACACTAAAATTTCAAAACACAACCAAACAAGCAGTAATCGCAAGCACAATGACAAAATTGGTAAACCTAATCCTTCAAACTATAACGGGTAAGTATATTATTTTTGTAAAGCCTTTTAAAGCCAACTAATGTACCAGGTTTTTTAATATTATCAGGAGAATTATTCCAAATATTAACACAATGACTTTTTACAGTAGTTCGGATCTTTAAATTTCTCAAATAATAATGTTGATCTCAAACTGTCCCTCATTTTAAACAGATCCTGGACATGTTGAGGCAAAAGCTTATTTTTGACTTCATACATAATTTGTATTGTGATATAATCAATCAAGTCCCAGAATTTTAAAATTTGTGAACAAGCAAATAATGGATTTGTTGGATCACTATAATTGTTTCTGTAAAAAAAAAAAAAAAAAAAAATCCCAGTGTATTGCTTATTTTCAATCACGTTGAAAATTTGTTTAATGAAATCCGTTACAGCCAATGAAGTAGTGTGATTCTTAACCTCATTAATCATTTAACCTCATTACAAATACCTTTTCCAAAATTATAGAAAATTGTGGTAAGAGGGAGATTGGTCTCCAATTTGAAAAAACATGTTTGTCACCAGATTTGAACAGTGGTATCACTTTAGCTTTTTTCATTTTGAGAGGAAACTTCCCAGTCATTAATGACAAATTACAGATATACGTTAAAGGCTTAACAATACAATCAATAATATTTTTAACCAAAAACATATCAAAATTATCACTATCAATTGATTTTTTTTTTCCACCTTAAGTTTATGAACTATGTCAATAATCTTTTTTTTCATCTATTCCTGACATGCCGGGCAGGTGCCAGGCACCCAAAGAGGGTGGACCCTCTATGCAGACTCCCAGACCAGGCTTAGGTGTAAAAGAAGTCGTCATCTTTAATTCAGGCTCGGGTTCGATACACAGGTTGTCAGTTAGCGGAGCAAAGGTGCACACAGGGCTAGGCAAATATGCAGTCATAATCAAGCAGGGGTTAGTAGGACGAGCAAACACAGTATTCAGGGATGAGGCAAAAGGCATAGGCAAAAACACAGCAGATTTTAAAAACACAGCAAGGCAAAACAGGACTGAATACAAGAGCTAGGATGTGTACAAACAGCAACAAACTGGTGGGGGAGTGGTGGCTGGGAGGTGTTTAAATAAGACAGGAGTTAACAAGGTGCATGTGAGGAACAATCTAGAAAGGGGCGTGGCCAGTGAACGAAGATTAAACATGGCACAAGACAGTGGGGGAGGACAGCACAAGGTGGAGTGAAGAAAAGACAAAGATACGTGAACAGGTGCCAAGAGCATGAGTGAATGAACACCCAAAGCAGACAGAAACAAAGAGAGCCAAAGACACAAGGCAGGTGCAGTGATGTGGAGTGAGAACATATTCGGATGGGTGTGAGGGAAACGGGGAGCTGTAATCCAAGCTAAAACAGAAACCGAGGACAGAACCGGGCATGAGCATGAAAACTAATCAGAGAATAAATGGAAAATAAATACTAAAGCTAAACTAAACAAAACAAGAACTGACTAAGAAAACAAAGTGGTTAAACAAACTAAAAGAAAACAGTGACTACATGATAACAGCAAACAAAACCTGACATTACAGCATAACACAAATGAGAAAATAAACAAGTGATAAACAAAAACAAACCGGCTGAACAAAACTAGAATGGAACTGAACAATGGCTAAAATATATAAAGTAACAAAGAAAAGTGACAACATAAAACATAACAGAGAATAAACCATGATGAAATTAAACAACTATAAATCAAAGCTGGGGCATGTGAAGGGAAAAAGAAAGAGGGGAAAAACTGAATCTACACCCAGAGCCTGCCAAAATCACAACAGTTCCTTTAATGAACATTAAATCCAGAACTGTTTTTGTTGTTTTGCTGTGATCAAAAGAGCACATTTTAGATGATACAATTGAATTTGCTAAGTTTTTATCCACATTAACAAAATAACCATTAAAATGATCTGCTATAGCTTTTTTTTCTTTAACAATTGTATCAGTATTTGTATAAAAATAGGGAGGATACTTTTTTCTTATTTATGATTTCATTTAAAAACTTCCAAGTACTCTTTATATTTGTTTTATTTTTGTCCAATAAATCACTATAATACTGCCTTTTACAAGATCGCATGTTTGTTTGTTTTTATGTCTTATATCTTCTCTCAGCTTCAATTGTTCTAAATTTTAAAAACTACTTGTACAATTTTTTTTCTTTTTACATTCATTCTGAAGTCCCTTAGTGATCCAAGGTTTATCTTTGTTTTGCGTATTTCCAACTTTTAACACATAAGGGCAGTTTTTCTCCTATAAATTGGAAATAATAGAAATGAATGATTCGTAAGACTGATCTACATCCTCAATATAAATGTCACTCCAGTTTTGATGTATTAAATCCTTTCTAAGATTTTCCATAGTTTCCTTTGTTATTTTCCTTGTGAAGTGTGTAATATTAATATGGTCAATTTTATCACCTAATGAATTGAAAGCAACAAAAACAGGCAAATGGCCACTGATATCACTAATGAGTAGTCCGCACATATTTCCCACAGTAATATTTGTCAATATATTGTCAATAAGTGTTGATGTATTTGTAGTTATCCTAGTAATCACTGGATACAATCCCATACAAAACACAGTATTTATAAATTCAGCTATATGACTATGATTTAGGAAATCTATATTAAAGTCTCCACAGATAAACAAAAGCTTATTATTTTTAAAAGTGTTGTACATATCTGTCAGTTTTTCACAAAAATATTTATGTTTGATCCAGGAGCTCTATAAACGCAGCTTATAATTGTGTTTTTTGATTTTTCACATTTAATTTTCAGTGTGACACATTCCATGATATTGTCAAAAGACAAGGACATATTACTAACAATTTCACAATGATAACTAGAACTGACAAAGTGCCACACCACCGCCGTTTATTCATCCTATTTATAGCAAAAAGATCATAACCCTCAAGCCGGACAATGTCCATGTTTTGAAGTAAGCCTTCAAAGCCTGTATAATGTGAAGTCTTGATCCAGAATCCGGATCTGGATCACCTCCAAAATTCAGTTGAGTCTTCCATGCTCTAATATCTATCTGGGGTGAAAATTTGGTGAGAATCTGTGAAGTAGTTTTGACGCAATCCTTCAAAGCGTATATTAAGTGAAATCTTGATCCAGAATCCGGGTTGGATATAATATGTACATAATATGTATGTATCTGTGGTGAAAATTTGTATGTATCTGTGTAGTAGTTTTGACGTAATCCTGCTAACAGACAGACAAACACATAAACGCTGATGATTTTGTTACGTCCTTGGCGGACATAATTAAGCCAAACATCACAATTCACAGTCACACATGAAGGTTGTATAATTGCCATTTGAATTAAATGCCAAAGTCTTAATTACGGAATGTTCTGTGTGACATTTACATTGTACGGTGCATCTTTATAACAAGCAAAGTTAAAAACCAAGTGGCATCACAGATGAAAGAAACAGCTTTTTAATTGAAATGAAGAGCACATGTAAGCATACAGTTCAGCCTACTGAAACTTGGCATCAAAATATATTCATTTATTGACCTAAACCTTCAGACTAGTGGGATGTTCCAATAATGGTTTTGCACTGTGGTCGCTGCATTGGTCCACACAGGTCGTTACCACTCTAGAACAAGCACTATTCATGCTCGGGCAGGTATAGATCCTCTGCTGATTGCAACCTTTTCAAATCATTGGTTTCAAAATGGTGACATAATGAGACTCCGTTTAGGACAACACGTGATGTCTTCCTTTTATGGACTCTGGAACAATGTTCCAAATCGCAGGTGTTGCAAAGGTTTTTTAAACATTCCATAAAAATGCTTGGAGTTTGCCATCACTAATTTGCAGTACCATTGAAATGTTTTGGCAACATCCCCAACCACACGTCCTATCCACTTTTTTATTGTTTTTTTCCCCCCTTTCTTTTCAATACTCAGTCCCATATTTTCCTACATCTACTATTAGCTGTGTCATGAGCTTGACAATATTACAAACTAATTTGTTTTGGCCTCTCCCATTTTGCTTGAGGTTACCATATTGATTTGGCTCAGGTTTTTACATCAGGTGCCCTATGATGCAGCTCCAGATGTATATGAAGAATAGGGCACAGTGGGCTTTGAACCGGGAACCTTCTTTTTAGGAGGCAAGCTTACTAGCATCTTACATCACTAGCTTGACAACAACTCCTCTTAGTTTGTCCAGTTACAATAAAAGTGCATATTGACTGCTTTGTGCAACTCCATTGTGACCATGTACAAAGTCAAATGAGCAAAAATTGTGTTATTGTCCAAAAACCTATGGATCTAACTGTATAATAGCATTAACCTCAGCTGGTTTATTTATACTGCAGTTGCAAAGTGGACTGAACTTAGCTGACTTTAACATTTCTTGTGCTCTTAGCAGTAAACCAAGTGATCAGACATTTATAGTTCAGTCTTTATTGAATTGACCACATACTGAAAGTAGGTTTTAATGGACATTTCCAATCTGCAAACCCAGACATTATCGATCGCCAGAGACATATATGCCTGCAATGTAGTGATGCCGTGTTCATGGATCCACATTGAAAATGAGAAATGGTTGCTACGATGAGAACAACACCTTCAGCGGTGCATCTAATATTAAAGCTCAGTCGATTTTAATAGGAAGACAAGTTAGATGAAACACGTATTCAAACTCTTATGTTGGAGTGTTTGTGTATTTGTGAAACATGAGTTGTGTTGAGAACAAATGAGCTGTGTGAGAGTATCTGCACGTTCCATCACACTCTGGATTCAACAGAAAGTTATACATTTCTCAGCATAGGAACGACATCAAGCATTCATTGTCAAAACTTGAGCTTTAAAGTGACAGAAAGCACAGTAAGAAACCTTTCTCCTTGAAATACCAAAATAATCACAGCTGCTTGGTATCACTGAGTTAAGGTAAGGATTAGTTTATCATCAAAGAACATGTAAGTCCATCATTGGAACCAGGAGTAATGAAACTAATTTAAAAATGGGTAAACTATTTTTGGAGACAGATGATCTGCTGTGGTGGTCCTGGATGAATGGAAATACCCAAAAGAAAACAAAATGTTTCAACTAAATTGCCTCAAATGTAACTGAGTTTATTATTCCCTTAAGCTTAAATAGGTACATGTTCATGAAGTTGATAATACCTTGAACAACGTAGTCATACCTTAAGTCCCTGTAAAGAGAACGCGTGGATACACTATTAACTCTCTGGGGTCGACGCCGTTGTATACAACGGCTAAGACCAAGCTTTACTAAATTATAAATAACTTTTTAATGATATGAGATAGAAACTTTATTTTTTTTTTTTTGGGCCATCTTTGTACTCCTCATAGAAGCTGTATGATGACGTGCGCAATGTGAGTGTCCAATCGGAATTGGTTCACCGTCACATGGTTTTCCAAAATCCAATCGTAGGGCAGATTCACCTCACGTGAAAAGCCAAAGATTGTTTTGAGTGCTTGTGCTTGAGTGATTGTTTTGAGGAGTGATGTGTTACTAGTTAGCCCGTTTGAATAGCCCCCTGGGTGCTCCAATGAGTACATACTATTAGTACATACTCAGTGCGCCCTGCACCATTACGCACAGCGATCAGTGAAAGCAGGAACAGACGGAGAGCCTCTGATGACAATCTCACGTGCTCAAACAAAGAGTGTGTAACTATCAGGATTGCTCCACTAGTTTGCATGTGAATGTTGCTGGATAACTCTGTTACTTTCTCTGCGTAAAGCACTGTTTACCAGGGGCGTGCTGGGAACATTTTTCAGCCCGGGAGTTTCATATCCAACCGGCCCACAAACCGCCAGTGCACAGAGATAATAAGAATTCTGCTGTGGCATTTAAATCCAGCATTTATGTGCTGACTGACTGTGAAAATTGGGTGGCTTATAATAGAAAGAAAAAGTTAGTTAAAACAAGAATGGTATTGTTAACTCACCAGTGCACCACCTTTAGGCTGGGCTTTACACTGTGCGATTTTTGGCCCTTTTTCAGCCGATTTTTCACTCGTGCGAGAATTTTTTGGATCCCGCTGAGTTTCAGGTTAATCGTGCGTCCTGCGTCGTGCAGTCTACATGGAGTAACCAGCTGTGTTTAACATCTCACGACCACCTCCCGATGGGAAATCATATGGTTGGATGAAAATCAAGCCTGTTTGATATTTTGGTCGGCCGTCGTGACTCCTGAGGGTTCCGTGCTGTTGAAACAGCGCTACAAGCATCTATGCGCTGATTACCTCGCACATTGTCCATGTGCAAACACCGGAGAGAGCAAACAGTGATCTCATGTAAAGTCTTGTTTTTTTTGTTTTTATTCTCTCGCAATAACCTAATATCATATTAAAGTTCATGCCTATCAGCGCGCACAGTGAGTGGAATCAGGTGGTGGGAGACTGAATGTATATGCGCGCGCACACACACACACACACACACAGCAGACAACAACAGGATTTACGACAGATAAGGGAATAAGTTGCTACACCTTGCGCAGCTGTAACACTCCTTATGAAATGATGAAATGCAGTTTATTTATACAACAGTGTAAGTACCAACACCTGTTATGAATGTTTGTTTTCTTTTTTTTTACCGTCCTCTCATGAATCATGTTGCTGTCTGCTGTGTGTGCACGCGCGCGCATATACGTTCAGTCTCCCCCACCTGATTTCACTCACTGTGCGCACTGATAGGCATGAAATTAATTTTTTTTTTAAAAGAAACGCGACCCCGACGTGTGGTTTTTGAACGTACAATGTGAGCAGTCAGATCGCATCACAGCATCGGGCCATATAGTGTGAGACCATGAATCATGCGCTCTGAACTTTTAAACCCTGTGGTTTTGTCCCACAATTTGAGCTGGAGCCAAGTACAAGATTGAAAATATCGTACAGTGTATGCCCAGCTTAAGTCAGTGAAGTCTGTAAGTAGCTGGAAGAGGTGGTACTGTACTACAAATGTTGATACGGCTGACATCCGGGCATCAACAGGCATGTAGCCTGTTCTGCCCGGCCCTATTTACCATTTCCCTCTTCGCTCTGTCTTCTTGAAAAAATATCTGTGAGCTTTGCACACTTGGCAGCATCTTCCTCCAAAGCTTTTCTTTTTCTTAATCTAGCTTTTTCAGCTCCACCTGGCTTTTTTCTGTCCATCTTTTCACTCACGGGCCACGAGTAGCGCAAGTCCCATCTGAGCGCACAGGACTTGATTGGACTGAACTAACTGTAATGAATGCATGGGGGTGTTAAACGTGTAATGGTATGTCCCTGCCTTAGGCTTTGGAAAAGATAACAGCATTGCAAAAGAAGCAGTCTTAAGTTATTTTCTTGTGAATTTTCATGATTGTAAAACATTTATAACACTTAATGTCTTCTCTTTAAGATACAGCAGCCCACTTGTCTTGCTGTGTAGCCTAACAGTTAGTGGTGGTCATATATGTATGCATATATATTAACAGCCCCTCACAACGGCCCCAGGTTGGAAAACTCCAGACTCTCTCGATTACCCAGCAAACGGTAGCTGTTTACCATATCAATGGACAACAAAATCCATAGACCATTTTGTATATATTGTTCAAAATGTGCATTTGTGTTTATTGTTTGAACCTTTTTGTTGTTCAGTCTTTCACACAAGACCTCAAATTACCTTTATAAAGTGTCAAAACAGTTTATTATAGTTTGCTGTGTATTTTGAATAAATGTGTGAGGAAAATAATTTTTTGCTTTATTTTTTCCATGCCTATTTTTGATTGGAAACCTTTATTACACTTATAAAACACAACAAAAACATATATATTCTGAAAGCACAGGTTGTCCTGAAAAAAGAGACATAAAACTTGATTGTGGGATGCAGGGAGAGCTGTTAGCAGTAATAAAACATTTATGCCAGGCAAGTGAACTGTCCAAAAAATGCCCTCGGACCCCAGAGGGTTAATGTATTGTCTTCAGTCCTCATAGTTTCACAGATTAAGTCCAGTATGTAAATCCTTAATCCAGTTGATGGACAGTGTATCAGTAACAGTTTGCCTTTTCAACCACAGGGTGCTGCCCATACACATGGTCAGATGTCCTTAAATGGATGCACATTTTAAGTATAAGTCCAAATTGGAAAAATTGCACACTTTGCTTTAAAATGTTTGTATGCACAGATTACACAGTTTCTGTTAATACACAACATTGATAAATGTTGAAAATTGGCGCTTCCCGTTTTACTGTATGGTTATGAGCCTGACACACAACTAGTGACCCAAGTTGACAACTGGATGTCTTTGGTTAGTACTGTGGGTTTCTTTGGAGGGGTCTTCTGTACCACTTTGTGCTAAATTATCAGGTGGTTAGGGAGGTAAACACAATGTGCCTGTCTTACTTGCAGTGTGTGCGAACGTCAGTTATGACATTATGACCACGTACAGTGCACCCGGAAAGTAGTAACTTTTCCACATTTTTTAATGTTACAGCCTTATTTCAAAATGGATGAAATTAATTTTTTTTCCCTCAGAATTCTACGCACTATACCCCATAATGACAAAGTGAAAAAGCTTTTATGAGATTGTTGCAAATTTATTAAAAATAAAAACGTGGACGTAAGTATTCACAGCCTTTGGCATAAAGCATAAACTTGAGCTCAGGTGCATCCGGCTTCGACTGATCATCCTTCAAATGTTTCTACAGCTTAATTGGAGTCCACCTAGAGTAAATTCAGTTGATTGGACATGATTTGGAAAGACACACACCTGTCAACATACAGTAGTGTTCAGAATAATAGTAGTGCTATGTGACTAAAAAGATTAATCCAGGTTTTGAGTATATTTCTTATTGTTACATGGGAAACAAGGTACCAATAGATTCAGTAGATTCTCACAAATGCAACAAGACCAAGCATGATATGCACACTCTTAGTAAAAAAAAAAGTAGAAAAGGGGGTGTTCACAATAATAGTAGTGTGGCATTCAGTAAGTGAGTTCATCAATTTTGTGGAACAAACAGGTGTGAATCAGGTGTCCCCTATTTAAGGATGAAGCCAGCACCTGTTGAACATGTTTTTCTTTTGTTTTGTTTTTCTTTTCTTTTTCTTTGAAAGCCTGAGGAAAATGGGACATTCAAGACATTGTTCAGAAGAACAGAGTAGTTTGATTAAAAAGTTGATTGGAGAGGGGAAAACTTATACGCAGGTGCAAAAAATTATAGGCTGTTCATCTACAGTGATCTCCAATGCTTTAAAATGGACAAAAAAAACAGTGACACGTGGAAGAAAACGGAAAACAACCATCAAAATGGATAGAAGAATAACAGAATGGCAAAGGCTCACCCATTGATCAGCTCCAGGATGACCAAAGACAGTCTGGAGTTACCTGTAAGTGCTGTGACAGTTAGAAGACGCCTGTGTGAAGCTAATTTATTTGCAAGAATCCCCCGCAAAGTCCCTCTGTTAAATAAAAGACATGTGCAGAAGAGGTTACAATTTGCCAAAGAACACATCAACTGGCCTAAAGAGAAATGGAGGAATATTTTGTGATGAGAGTAAAATTGTTCTTTTTGGGTCCAAGGGCTGCAGACAGTTTGTGAGACGACCTCCAAACTCTGAATTCAAGCCACAGTTCACAGTGAAGACAGTGAAGCATGGTGGTGCAAGCATCATGATATGGGCATGTTTCTCCTACTATGGTGTTGGGCCTATATATCGCATACCAGGTATCATGGATCAGTTTGGATATGTCAAAATACTTGAAGAGGTCATGTTGCCTTATGCTGAAGAGGACATGCCCTTGAAATGGGTGTTTCAACAAGACAATGACCCCAAGCACACTAGTAAACGAGTAAAATCTTGGTTCCAAACCAACAAAATTAATGCATCGCAGATGTGAAGAAATCAGGAAAAATTGTGGTTATACAACTAAGTACTAGTTTAGTGATTCACAGGATTGCTAAAAAAAGCAGTTTGAACATAATAGTTTTGAGTTTGTAGCATCAACAGCAGATGCTACTACAACCCCTGGCAATAATTATGGAATCACCGGCCTCGGAGGATGTTCATTCAGTTGTTTAATTTTGTAGAAAAAAAGCAGATCACAGACATGACACAAAACTAAAGTCATTTCAAATGACAACTTTCTGGCTTTAAGAAACACTATAAGAAATCAGGAAAAATAATTGTGGCAGTCAGTAACGGTTACTTTTTTAGACCAAGCAGAGGGAAAAAAATATGGACTCACTCAATTCTGAGGAATAAATTGTGGAATCACCCTGTAAATTTTCATCCCCAAAACTAACACCTGCATCAGATCAGATCTGCTTGTTAGTCTGCATCTAAAAAGGAGTGATCACACCTTGGAGAGCTGTTGCACCAAGTGGACTGACATGAATCATGGCTCCAACACGAGAGATGTCAATTAAAACAAAGGAGAGGATTATCAAACTCTTAAAAGAGGGTAAATCATCATGCAGTGTTGCAAAAGATGTTGGTTGTTCACAGTCAGCTGTGTCTAAACTCTGGACCAAATACAAACAACATGGGAAGGTTGTTAAAGGCAAACATACTGGTAGACCAAGGAAGACATCAAAGCGTCAAGACAGAAAACTTAAAGCAATGTCTCAAAAATCGAAAATGCACAACAAAACAAATGAACAAATGGGAGGAAACTGGAGTCAACGTCTGTGACCGAACTGTAAGAAACCGCCTAAAGCAGATGTGATTTACATACAGAAAAGCTAAACGAAAGGCATCATTAACACCTAAACAGAAAAAAACAAGGTTGCAATGGGCTAAGGAAAAGCAATCGTGGACTGTGGATGACTGGATGAAAGTCATATTCAGTGATGAATCTCGAATCTGCATTGGGCAAGGTGATGATGTTGGAACTTTTGTTTGGTGCCGTTCCAATGAGATTTATAAAGATGACTGCCTGAAGAGAACATGTAAATTTCCAGTCATTGATGATATGGGGCTGCATGTCAGGTAAAGGCACTGGGGAGATGGCTGCCATTACATCATCAATAAATGCACAAGTTTCCGTTGACATTTTAGACACTTTTCTTATCCCATCAATTGAAAGGATGTTTGGGGATGATGAAATCATTTTTCAAGAGGATAATGCATCTTGCCATAGAGCAAAAACTGTGAAAACATTCCTTGCAAAAAGACACATAGGGTCAATGTCATGGCCTGCAAATAGTCCGGATCTTAATCCAATTCATGTAAATGGGGAATCTTCTTCACAGACTAAAGTTAATTATGGAGTTCCACAAGGTTCTGTGCTAGGACCAATTTTATTCACTTTATACATGCTTCCCTTAGGCAGTATTATTAGACGGTATTGCTTAAATTTTCATTGTTACGCAGATGATACCCAGCTTTATCTATCCATGAAGCCAGAGGACACACACCAATTAGCTAAACTGCAGGATTGTCTTACAGACATAAAGACATGGATGACCTCTAATTTCCTGCTTTTAAACTCAGATAAAACTGAAGTTATTGTACTTGGCCCCACAAATCTTAGAAACATGGTGTCTAACCAGATCCTTACTCTGGATGGCATTACCCTGACCTCTAGTAATACTGTGAGAAATCTTGGAGTCATTTTTGATCAGGATATGTCATTCAAAGCGCATATTAAACAAATATGTAGGACTGCTTTTTTGCATTTACGCAATATCTCTAAAATCAGAAAGGTCTTGTCTCAGAGTGATGCTGAAAAACTAATTCATGCATTTATTTCCTCTAGGCTGGACTATTGTAATTCATTATTATCAGGTTGTCCTAAACGTTCCCTAAAAAGCCTTCAGTTAATTCAAAATGCTGCAGCTAGAGTACTGACGGGGACTAGAAGGAGAGAGCATATCTCACCCATATTGGCCTCTCTTCATTGGCTTCCTGTTAATTCTAGAATAGAATTTAAAATTCTTCTTCTTACTTATAAGGTTTTGAATAATCAGGTCCCATCTTATCTTAGGGACCTCGTAGTACCATATCACCCCAATACAGCGCTTCGCTCTCAGACTGCAGGCTTACTTGTAGTTCCTAGGGTTTGTAAGAGTAGAATGGGAGGCAGAGCCTTCAGCTTTCAGGCTCCTCTCCTGTGGAACCAGCTCCCAATTCAGATCAGGGAGAGAGACACCCTCTCTACTTTTAAGATTAGGCTTAAAACTTTCCTTTTTGCTAAAGCTTATAGTTAGGGCTGGATCAGGTGACCCTGAACCATCCCTTAGTTATGCTGCTATAGACGTAGACTGCTGGGGGGTTCCCATGATGCACTGTTTCTTTCTCTTTTTGCTCTGTATGCACCACTCTGCATTTAATCATTAGTGATCGATCTCTGCTCCCCTCCACAGCATGTCTTTTTCCTGGTTCTCTCCCTCAGCCCCAACCAGTCCCAGCAGAAGACTGCCCCTCCCTGAGCCTGGTTCTGCTGGAGGTTTCTTCCTGTTAAAAGGGAGTTTTTCCTTCCCACTGTAGCCAAGTGCTTGCTCACAGGGGGTCGTTTTGACCGTTGGGGTTTTACATAATTATTGTATGGCCTTGCCTTACAATATAAAGCGCCTTGGGGCAACTGTTTGTTGTGATTTGGCGCTATATCAAAAAATTGATTGATTGATTGAATTGAAAATCTTTGGTGGAAGTTGAAGAAAATGGTCCATGACAAGGCTCCAACCTGCAAAGCTGATCTGGCAACAGCAATCAGAGAAAGTTGGAGCCAGATTGATGAAGAGTACTGTTTGTCACTCATTAAGTCCATGCCTCAGAGACTGCAAGCTGTTATAAAAGCCAGAGGTGGTGCAACAAAATGCTAGTGATGTGTTGGAGCGTTCTTTTGTTTTTCATGATTCCATAATTTTTTCCTCAGAATTGAGTGAGTCCATATTTTTTTCCCTTTGCTTGGTCTAAAAAAGTAACCGTTACTGACTGCCACAATTTTTTTTCCCTGATTTCTTATAGTGTTTCTTAAAGCCAGAAAGTTGCCATTTGAAATGACTTTAGTTTTGTGTCATGTCTGTGATCTGCTTTTTTTCTACAAAATTAAACAACTGAATGAACATCCTCCGAGGCCGGTGATTCCATAATTTTTGCCAGGGGTTGTATTATTGTGAACACCTCCTTTTCTACTTTTTTTTTTTTTTTTACTAATAGCCCAATTTCATAGCCTTAACAGTATGTATATCATGAATGCTTGGTCTTGTTGGATTTGTGAGAATCTACTGAATCTACTGGTACCTTGTTTCCCATGTAACAATAAGAAATATACTAAAAGCTGGATTAATCTTTTTAGTCACATAGCACTACTATTATCCTGAACACTACTGTATAAGGTCCCACACTTGACAGTGCATGTCAGAGCACAAACCAAGGATGAAGTCAAAGGAATTGTCTGTAGACCTCAGAGACAGGACTGTCTGGAGGCACAAATCTGGAAACATTTCTGCTGCTGGGAAAGGGTACAGAAACACTTCTGTTGCTTTGAAGGTTCCCAATAAGCACAGTGGCCTCCATCATCCATAAATGGAAGAAGATCAGATCCACCAGGACTCTTCCTAGTGCTAGCCGCACTTCCACATTGAGCGATCGGGGGAGAAGGTCCGTAGTTGTGGAGGTGACCAAGAACCTGATGGTCACTCTGTCAGAGCTCCAGCATTCCTCTTTGGAGAGAGGAGAACCTTCCAGAAGGACAACCATCTTTGCAGCATTCCACCAATCAGGCCTGTATGGTATGGGGGCCAGACGGAAGCCACTCCTTAGGAAAAGGCACATGGCAGCCCGCAGGTACCTGAAGGACTCTCAGACCATGAGAAACAAAATTCTCTGGTCTGATGAAACAAAGACTGAACTCTTTGAATGCCAAGTGTCATGTTTGGAGGAAACCAATACCTACAGTGAAGCATGGTGGTGGCAGCATCATGCTGTGGGGATGTTTTTCAGTGGCAGGAACTAGGGGACTAGTCAGGATTGAGGGAAAGATGAATGCAGCAATGTGCAGAGACAATCTGGATGAAAACTTGCTCCAGAGTGCTCTTGACCTCAGACTGAGGCAACGGTTCATCTTTCAGCAGGACAGTGATCCTAAGCACACACCCCAGATATCAAAGGAGTGGCTTCAGGGCAACTCTGTGAATATCCTTGAGTGGCCCAGACCTGAATCTGATTGAACATCTCTGGAGAGATCTGAAAATGGCTGTGCACAGATGTTCCCCATCCAACCTGAGGGAGCTTGAGAGGTGCTGCAAAGAGGAATGGGCAAACTGCCCAAAGATAGGTGTGTGACATCATATTCAAGAAGACTTGAGGCTGTCATTTCTGCCAAAGGTGCATCAACAAAGTATTGAGCAAAGGGTGTAAATAGTTATGTGCATGTAATTTCTTAGTTTTTGTTGGGGTTTTTTGTTTTGTTTTTTTTTTTTTTTTTTTTTAATAAATTTGCAAAAAGTTCAAAACTTTTTTCATGTTGTCATCATGGGGTGTTGTGAGCAGAATGTTGAGGGAAAAAAATTAATTTACTCCATTTTGGGTAAGGCTGCAACTTAACAAAATGTGGAAAAGTGAAGCGTGTGAATACTTTCTGGATGCGCCGTAGCCCACTTCCCTGAACATGATCCACCACATAGGTGCCTCAGTCCTGAGGACCCCAGCAACTGGAAAAGGCCAAGCAGATGCTAAAGTTTCACCTGCTACAGCAGACACATGGTATCTGGAGGTTGGAATGGACCTACTGTCTGTATGGGAGGTTCCAACCTTGATCCGGGTTGGTTGTGTAGTGGGGTGGATGCAGTGATGAATATTAACACAGTCCTGTAAAAAGAATAATTTGGCAGCATTTTGAGGCTTAAACCAGCTATATAACTGAATGTAGTGTGGAATGCTTTCAGAAGATTGGTCCAAGGTGAAGCATCTGTAGACTAAACATAATAAGGATGGAGCCTTGGGGCACACCACAGAACAGAATATCAGAAGACTGCACAAATATAGAATCAGCAGGTGAACTCCAATAAAAACCTGTCTTTAGCTGACCCAGATATGTCCACCCACCTCCTAAAGATCTGGATAATCCAGAATCGACATTTGGAATCCAGATTCACTGAATTGTTCCTCATGATAAGACTCATCATTCCACCAAGTTTCATGAAGTTCATTAGAAATTTTTTAAGAGGTTGTTGACCCACCCCCCCCAAAAAAACTCTTACAGTTAATGAATAAATAAATAAAAAATATTCAGATTCTACATCTGGAACCTGATCAATTTAACGGTTTGTTCCTCTTGATAAACTTGATCAGTCCCGTGGGTTTTGTAGCAATTGGGAGATAAGAACACAGTTTTGTACAGGCCCTGACGCCCACTGGTACCAGTGTTTATGCCTGTATTCTGCAGCATAAAGTGAATGACAGACTACAGCTCCCCCTGGATGAGACGTGGGTCCAACTGAGAGATAGCATTTTGAATAATAAATTGAAGTATACCTTTGTTAGATTGATGACACTCTCTGATCACTTAAGCAACGAAGCTTTGCCCTGGTAACAAGGAAAAGAATGGAGACAGTGGAAAACGTGACTCTCCTCTCTCTCCTAGTTTTGAGCACGCTGCTTGCATGTGTTTGCTGTATTTCCTTCTCTCAGGTCTCTCTCCGGACGTATTGTTGGAGGAGTTTGGTGGTTCTTCACGCTCATCATCATCTCCTCTTACACGGCAAACCTGGCTGCCTTTCTTACCGTGGAGAGGATGGTTTCTCCGATAGAAAGTGCAGAGGACTTGGCCAAGCAGACGGAGATTGCCTACGGGACTTTAGACTCAGGATCCACAAAAGAATTCTTTAGGGTGAGTGTCTCAGCCGACTGTCACTGTGCTGGATAAAAGAACTCCTCAAGACTGTAATTCACAGCAGAAGAACTAGACAACGTGATGTCATTTTAAAAGATGTGTTTGGTTGGACGAGCCTGCCGTACGCTAAGTTGAGCTCTCAAATCAGTCTTGACAGTAACTGACCTAAAACGAAGTTTTGGCCCTGCATTTTAGATTTATCAAATCCATTTTGCCTGCAAAATTAACTTTTATCTTCCTCATCAAAGACAAATATTTCTGGCTTCACTTACGCGGCAGGAACAATTACGCACACTCATCCAACCATCTGTAGAGTCGTAAACCAAACGTTGATTAGCCCCGCGGCGTGTCTGCAGATATGCATATTCATACGTTTTTGTGCCGCTCAAAACTCAGTGCCAAAGTAAGCTGCAAAATCTCTTCATCAAGGTCACATTCAGTGAATTAATGCCTTAGGATCAAAACAGATAAGGTTGCAGCTGAAACAACACTGATAAATCAAACCGAGTTACAGTAAGACTGAGTGTCCCGAAAAGCAGGTGGAAGAGGATTATGCCAGCCTATCGGTATTTTATTAAATTATGAGCGTGCAAAAACTTTGTTGTAGTAATTATGGTGTGCGCCCATCCATATTTCCTGGATGCCCTCAACTGAAAATCAATGTCTGTTGCTGAAACTGCCCTCTACTCATCATCTTCATCATTAAATCAGCAGCACATTCCACTTACAGTTTGGCTGGTTAGGTGCCGCAGTGTTTTCATGAACAATGATGCTATGGTAGGTTTTCACCTCACTGGTACTTTTCATTAGTCTGGTATGGATACTTTAGAAGGTCCACATTATGCCCAAAATTCATCAGTATCATGTAGTTAGTAGGTAGTTTATATGTGTTATGTCAGTTGAACCTTGACACTTTGAACCTCTTATTTCTTGAAGATACATTTCCTGTTACATTATGGTAAATGGTAAATGGACTGCATTTATATAGCGCTTTTCCATCTGCATCAGACGCTCAAAGCGCTTTACAATTATGCCTCACATTCACCCCGATGTCAGGGTGCTGCCATACAAGGCGCTCACTACACACCGGGAGCAATAGGGGATTAAAGGCCTTGCCCAAGGGCCCTTAGTGATTTTCCAGTCAGGCGGACATTTGAACCCATGATCTTCTGGACTCAAGCCCAACACCTTAACCACTAGACCATCACCTCCCCATTATCAATCCAAAGTGGAAATCTTAGTTCAGCTGTTGCAGATCCCAACCAGTTATTCCATTTTTATGCATTTTACATATCTGGTATAGAAATGAAATTACTACATATAGGTACTTATGTACCGCTTTTGGGGGAGCGCTGTTTGTTTTTGCCTGACCAATGTATTTCCATCTGTGGCTCTTTTGTAACCAGCAGTGTATTCAGACCAAAAGAAAACATCAACTCTGCCTAAAAAAGACTGGATAACCACAAATGAAATAGTAATAAATACATACCCTGAAACTCAGCTGTATCATGTTGATTTTATTTCTCCTCTGTACGCACACAGCAGCCATGTAGAATATGGTTTTGCTATCTGCCGCTACTCCGTTTTTACATGACTTTGTATGTAAACAAAGTCATTATCTCCCTCGATATGTTGTGGCTGGGGTGCCTGGCGTGCCTGGCTGGCTTTTGTTTGTCTTCTGTTTTCTGTCTTTTGTTTTTCCTTCCAGGTGGTACGCGTTTAGGACTGAGTGGCTGTGTGGCTGAGTTATCAGGACCTCACCCTGATCACCTGAGGCTGATCATGTGCAGCTTGTCAGGACTCACAGCTGTGGTGCATCTACACGGATTGGAGCATGGTGGCATTTAAGTCTGGAGTACACAGTGTGTATTTGCCAGAGACTCGACCTTGTGACCAGACGGGTGAGATCGTCGTCTTGAGAGCCATCTCATCATTATGGATGCAGAGAACGTCCAGGTTTGATGCCATGGTCTGTGAAAGAGGAGGGGGTGAGGTCTCACGCTCGTCAGCACACTTCCTGAGGTACGTTAGGTTTTGTGACTAACATTAGTACAGTCAGTAAATGTGGTGTCCCTCACACCTTATTATATTGAGCTGTTATGTTAGTCGTTTAATCAGCTTCCACTGCAGTTTGAGTATGTGAACAGGGTGTTCCATGCCTGCAGGGTGGGAAGCTGATTAGTAATTAAGCCAGGAAGTGTTTGCTGTTTATGTACATCTTTGAGTGGTCTCTCTGTGTGTGGACTCACATGATGGTTTCTTCTTTCACAGACTCGGTTTGTTGCGGCCACCTAGGGGGTGTCGGCGGGGTCCTTGGGTCCGAACTGTTTCTGGCTCTGGACCATTTGTGCAGCTGGGAGCGCACCGTATTATCACCTCGCAGACCGCGCACTTATTTGTTTGTACTTTTCCACATCACTGTTATGTCATTAAATTTTGTTATCCTTCGTACCGTGCTCTGCTTATTTCATACTGGGTCCTTCAAACGCTGGTCGGTTCTCCGGGCTGCGTCCGACACATAACACGATATTTCCAAATTCTATCAGTTCCACGAGATTCTTTAATTTTTTTCATGCCCATTCAATAAGATAGCAATGCTAACAGCTGGTAGCTGTTTCAATTCCTGTGTCTATGTCGCGGCTCTTCCACTGAGATTGCAAACACAGCCGTCTGTCATCGTTACCCTCTGTCACTTTTTTTCATTCTGCAATATGATTCCACAGGTGTATATAATTCTCAGTTTACATTTTACTTGGTCAACATTTTATTTTATTTTATTTTTACCTTATGTTTATATTAGTTGTACATATACTCTGAATAATTTACCGTAAAATTTCACTATCTGTTATATTGGCTAAAAATTACTTGCACCACGGAAAGCACCTTTTTGGAGTTGCGCTCAAATCTCGTTGTAATGCAAATTACAGTGACAATAAAGGCGATTCTGATTCTGATTCTGTCACTACAAAATTGGATAAATTATTTCTATGTGAGACTCTCCGGCTCCCAGTGTAGATTCCCACGGCAGGGAACTCCCCTTTCGACAAGAAGTTATTTGCAGCAGTGGAACAGTCATATTCCCAAAATTTTCACACTCCTTTCACACTCCGGTAAACAAACACTAAAAGTAATTGCAAATCAAGCACATTACCCAGACACTGCTAAGCAAATATCATCACTGCTCCTGGAAATGCATTGATCTACTGAAAAAAAGGTTGCTGAAGATGTAACACATGCTGGGTTGAATTTTTCTATTGGTGATAGGGAGAATTGCTATGCAGTCTTGCCCAAAACTACAAACAATAAAATAAAATAAATAAATACATAAATAAAATAATCCACAGGAACAAATAATGCTGTTGCAGATAATTCTGCAAGCCAAATGTTTAAAACTGCAACTGACAACATTTTCTTGCATGTGTTTCACAATAAAAGTATTTTTAATGTTATAGCAGCTGGTGGCTTCAATAAAATGCCACAGAATGGAGCTTTATTTTGAAAAGGTAACACTGTTGATGTGCTTTGCCTAACATTCGCATGTTAAAGGCTAAGGTAAATTTAGTGATAAAGAAATTAATTAATAAATACATTTTAACAGGTAGTCATTTAGAACCTTTGCGCCCCCATTATAGTTTTTTTTTTTTTTTCCATGTGCAACAAAGCATGATAAAGCAGAGTGGCTCACATTGTTGAGGACTGACCTTCACTTCTTGGGCCCTGAAGCAAATCTGCTGAAACAGTGTCATGTACATGTGAAGTATTGATGAACACACTTCCCTGTAGTTTAGGAAATAAAACCTTCAGCAAGCAAATTAAGTTGAATAACACCTTTAACCACCTTCTGCGTACAGAACATACATATAAATGTTGCTATAACACTAAAGGATTGTCTTGAGTATAAATTTGATACTCTCGTGAACTAAGTGTGTTATCTTCTACAGTAGTTGTGTTCAAACAAAAATATTTTAACAGAATTTGGCAAAATCAAAATGTGATGAAATGACAAAGAATGAAATATTTGATAACTTCAGCCAAGATTGTATTCCAAAACTAAGGGGAAAAAAAATACAGAATGTCTATACGGGACAAACCCTGATGTAACCCAGAGGTTTTCTGAAGAGCTGGTTTGAAGCTAAAATGGGACAGTTTCAAATGAGGCCATCTTGGCAGCGTCTGATGGCACCGAACTACCGCTCAACCCTTAAATGGGTAAAGAGTTGGAGCATAAGCAAGACCTGTGTTACCTGAGTGGGATGAATGAAGCCTGAACACGCCTCCATATGAGTTACTAAACAAGCTAATCTTGGCTTGATAATTTTATGAATGCATATTTTTATGAATTGGGTGGTCGTATTCATAACGTGTGGCTTGGGTGTGGGTATTAAATAATTGTAACTGGAATATTCTCATTATCTGTGGAGTAACAGTGGAGATACTGGCTGTGTCCCAATTCAGGGTCTATACCCTTCTAAGGACTGCATTCCATGAAACTCTTCAGGCCCATTAGACACAGCGGAGATCGGAACAATCCATCCTGAAATCAGACAGACTAGCCCACAAAGGATATAGGGCAACGCAGTCTCGTTTGAGGGTGGGTGCTAAAGGGGTAAACTATGACGCATATGATGCAATTTTTCTACATCCAGGGACTGTCCCCATCAGAAACATGGCACTTTCTCTGAGTTTTTGGGCAAATTACACACAAACAAAGTGAAAATGCAAAGAAAATTGAGTTGCAGTGGAAAGTGGACATGTGTTGCAGCTTGTTTATGACCTGGAACTCAAATGTGTGGAGGCCATTGTGCAGGCGAGAGAACGCACCTACTCTGGTTAGCTGTGTAGGCTAACACTTACTGACACAACCTCTCCCATTTGCCTCGTCTTCCCTTCTCCACTGGAACCGAAGAAAGCTGGACTTCTTGCGACTGCTTCGGTGATTGCAGCCAAAAACAAAACAGTACATTATTTTCCCGTTAGAAGTGATGCTGTTTGTGGGGAGAGACTAATCCCTGGGCGGAGTGTTAGTCTTTTCACCCGAGGATTAGTCTCTGACATGTTCGTGCAGGCAGTCCCCGGATATGGTCAAATCCTGCAATATCATGCAGGGGTTAAAACTAGACTGTGCTGCCCTATTATTATTGCACAATTAGCATTTTTCCACTTTCGACTGTCACTTGGTAACCTTAACAGCTGCAACATTCTAGCATAGTGTGTATAACCCATACTTTAGTAATAATTTTTTTTTTCAGTAATTATTTATACTTTACTTATAGTCAACAAAAATATAAACGCAACACTTTTGGTTTTGCTCCCATTTTGTATGAGATGAACTCAAAGATCTAAAACTTTTTCCACATACACAATATCACCATTTCCATCATTTCCCTGTGATTGTATCCTTCTTTTTTTGAGGAAAGAATACTGCAGAAGTTGCCCGCTTCACAAGGAGCCTTTGAAATGGGACAGTCTAGTCACGTAGGCAGCCAACAGTTGCAGCCCTAGAAGCGTGCACCCACTGAACTGGGAAACAGCCTGTGTCACTAAGCTCTTGATACTAATATAATATATGCAAATAAATAAATTTGTATATATATATATATATATCTTAACAAAATTTCATTTAATGGAAATACTGGAGCACCGACTTATTATTGCTATATTGTCTCAGATATTCAGGATAGAATACATGGAAAAGAAAAGCACAATCAAGTCCACAACAGTTAGCTCCCACTGTTAGTGGATGCCTGTGTGGACCTGCCAGCACATACTGCCGTAATTTCCTTGATTAAACGCCCAACCTTGAATAGGGGGCCTGCCTCATTTAATGGCTGGGTCAGAACTTCATCTGAAAAAAAAAAAGGATCACATTTGGTCGAGTCACTCTTTTTCTAAGTCCACTGCAGAGTGGTATACAGGAAATTTTTCTAGTAAAATTTACTCTGCTGGGATAACATTTGATCCCAGTCTAAATATAGTGAATTATACTAAATCACTTCAAAATAGTGTAAAATCGACTCTTATTGGAGTAAAACCATTTGCATTGACCAGATGGTGTCGCAGACTGAACCGTCCTCTGTCAGCCCTGCTGTCACTATGCTTACGTCATCAGCCACGGTTCACTGATAATCATCTCGTTTCTGCTTAAAACTGCACTCCAGTCATCATCTGTCTCAGCGAGAGATATCTGAAGCTTTTGTACAACAATCCTGTCTGCACAAATTCAGCATTATTCCATAATAACAGACGGAGGAAGCGATCAGAGTGGCGTGGCTGCACAAGCTGTTAGCTGATGCTTTCACTGCGTGTCAGACATTTCAATGCGCCACCATTTAAAGCCTCGTTTCTGCTTAAAATTGACTTTAGAATGATTCAAGAGGTTTTACCTTGTCATCTGATGGTTAATAATCCCATTAATCCATTTGATCGCTTTGGGTGGAGAGACTCTGTGTCACACGGTGGCTGGGCTCCAGCATGACACATGCACAGTGGAGGCAGGGTGGACCAATGTTTAGGAGGCAGACTGTTCAGTCTGCGACAACTGTCAAGCTGATTCACTCTATGATAGAGTGTAATTTACTCTATTTAGACTGGGGCTATCCCAGCAGAGTAAATTTTACTCAGCAAAATTTCCTGTGTACCTTAAAATCCTAAAGCCTGATTTATGCTTCTACAAGTCCATAACTCTGTGCCCATGCAATGACATTGACTTGGGCGTGACCCTTTTAAAGTTCTCCGTCACGTTGGTGGGTGTCATATGGGAATTAACCACGGGTACAGTGGCTTTTTCTGCATTAATTTGTCCCTCAGTGAGCTCCACTTCTTTATACAATCATTAACCTCCAAACCAATCGCACGATACGTGTAATTTCCCTCCATGAATTTCAGGTCATTGATTGTCTGTATTTTTTCAACTCCATGTTGTGAAGTTGGTCATATTTGTGGATTTTTCTACCAAACATTCCTCTATTTGATCCATGACCAAAATGTAATTGGCGGGAGATATATCATGGGAGAGGAAGGAGTGAAAGCAGAAAAGTGACCAATCACAGCCCTTGAGGTATCTGTTGTTTGGATGGTGCACATCAGGCCACGGAGAGGGTTCACAGCGATGCAGAGTGCTCTGTTCTAAAGTGGTTCTTTGGTTCTCCACACCCAGGAATATGTGTGGAACCTAACACCATATTACAGTGCAGGCAGCAAGCAGCATTTTGTTAATAATTTCCGGTTTTGAATAAAGGCCGCCTCGTTTACGCATTGGATCTGAGCACGGTTTGAAAAAACAAACGCCCAGGCTGTTAATCAAGGACACACTGTACCTACAACTGAAAGCAGCCAAGCTCCAAATGATTCATAACTTTATCTTTTAAAATAGCTTAAATACCCCCCACCTCAGTGTTTGGTGTGGTAACACTGGATATACATCTGAGTTGGTGGGCTAAGAACATGATCGCGTTTGCATCTCTCCTAGCCAGGCAACTCGTACTCCTTAAATGGAAGGAGAAGTATCCTCCAACTTTTAGAATGTGGATCAAAGATCTCACACGCCATTTGGTGGTAGAAAAAGTTCATTAAACCACAAGAGGATGGGCTCAGACATTCTGTACCATATGGCGATGTTTCTTGTCATATTTGGAAAAAATGGATACCATTAACACTGATGTTACAAACCGCTGAAATCTACAATTTACGTTTATGTTTGTGTATACATGTAGGATTATATTTATTTTTCTGCACTTATTATTTTTATGTTATTTAATTATTTTTATAATTCATTATTTTCTCTTTTCATTTTAATAAAAAAGACTTTCTTGAAAATACCACCCTGCCATGAACAAGGAAACTAGCTGGTTTTTTTTGTTTGTTTGTTTTAGGAAACTAGCTGTTGAGACCAAAAGTGTTTGGTGTTTGACTCACTTTTGGAGCCAGCCTCAAGTGGTCACTCAAGGAACTGCAAGATTTGGCAGTTCTGTGTTGACTTAACTTCTCAGTGCCAGAGGTTTCTGCTTGGTCAGAGCTCTCACATACGCTATTTAATTTTCTGTTTGGAGATGAAAAGACAGCTAGTGTGAACATGAGGGGAGAAAAAAACCTCTCTGTGGGTAGTACAGCGTGTTTCTGTCTATTAGGTTTGGTTGACAGCTCCATTTTACACAAGCTGCTGCTGGCAAGAGAGAGCGCTCCAACTTGTAATTGTTACAACAGTGATAGTCTAAATATGATCAAAGGAGAAAGACACACAGCTCTCACACCTGACAAAAGACAAACGCTGTAATATTTTTGCTTCAAACGAAACACAGAAAATCTTGTCTTTTTGCATGTGTGACCTTGTTTGTATGTGTGACAGTTTTAGAATGATGTGACCAAGTGGAAGCATGTATAATGAGGCCTTACCCAGCTCGTTTGTAAAGGCGTTTGAGCAGGACGGAGTCGGCCGCTGTGCAAAGACGAAACGATCCCTGAGGAGGAAGTCATCAGTCTCTCATGCTGTGGAACATTGCAAAATCTTACTTAAAGGCACAAAAACCCTGGCTTTACTGATTATTTTTTTAATAGCAGTAATTGGCATCATTAAAACAGATGGAAGCTGCAGTGGAACCCAAGTTGCTCGTGAGTAGCTGTATGAAAAAAAACTGCACTTAGGAACCGTGAATACTGTGTGAAAGAGAGCCGACAGAAAAGTCTTTTTATTTGTGCAGTGATTGAAGCCTGTGGACTGGAGGATCAGGCATGATGATGTGCATGTGGTTTGTGTTTAAAGGTGTCATATTGTGCAAAATCAATGTTTATGTGTCTTTTAGCATTAAATATGTTTGGTATTTTATACCAAATAAACCTCCAAACTTCTATGTTTTTTACTGTAGAAACTCCTACTATAAATTTAAGCCTGATGCAGCTCATTTAGACTCCTGTAACGTATGTCACGGAAATCCATCTGAGCTCATGCTTGCTCTGAGACACGCCCAGTTAGTTGGTTTGCGCTGTGTGATGCCCACATTGACCCCAGGAGAGAGGCCGATTATCATTCTTCCTGCTTGAACCTAATATGGAGAGGAGGCATGGCCAAAAGCAAGCTCTTTTTATTTAAAGCACCAAAATGTAATGCTTCTACACTTGAAAGCAGGCTTTTTATTTAGGCTCTATCACTTCAGTGTCTAAGCAGATTTATTTCCCTACAACCTTAACACCTGGGAACATGTATTAACTTACTGAAAGGTCACAATATGCATAACCAGCAAGTTTAAAAACTGCACTGTGATTCTAATAACATTTGTGTCCTGAATTGAAATAAACTTTTTAACTCATCTTGCATTTCTCAGATTATGGAAAAAGTCCTCTGCAGTTTCTTATTCACACCTGCATGCAGGACACACACGGTTGAGTACTTTCTAATTTGAAATGACAAAGTTCCTGCAGCTGCCTGACAGCAGTAAAACACACAACAGAAACACATTCTGTTATTAGTCAGTTGTGTCTTTGGTTCAAGTTGTTTGGATTTTTACATTGGAGCATTAAATCCTTCACCGTGCAGTCAAAAGATCTGGACAAGTCTCGAGAAAAAAACGTGTCTGGCCTTAAAATTACCATCGAAAAGCTTCATATTTGTGTTCTCCAAAACTGCACTTGCACAAAACCTTCAGTTTCTTTTTGGGAGGATGCTCTGGATCTCTCTTTCATTATCAAACTGTCAGCCGCAGGTGAGGAATTCTTTTCAAAGTGAGTCAGATGACTGATGACAGTGGAGTCGTCTTAATCCGTTTTCTTATAAAACTGCAAGCAAACCATGTCAAGGATTTACAGCGAATCTGAGTGAGCCAAGCGCATGAATGCATTTGCCTTCATGATAATTTATCCCAGATGATTTGTGGGCAGAAATTCTTCACGCCCTCCCAATCATCAAAATTTTACGTGTAATTGCTGCTGCTGATCGATATTATTGCCAAAAGGCTCCGATGCGTTCAGGTACACTGCAGCAACTGCAAACTGAAATTAGTTTGAGTCAACATATGAATTTCCCAGGTTGTTTTTATCACATAATCAAAGTTAATATAAGAATTTATGTTATAGCCTTTGGACATGTCTGGCTGATCTCTGTAAAAAAAATAAAAATAAAAAATCACTAAAATTATTACTGCATCTTCATGGTGAATCGCCACTTTTAAAGCATGTTTACAAACAACAATTTTTACTGTTTTTGCGGGTGGCAATTTGTTAAACATGGTCCCAAAAAGATATTTTGACAGACATGTAGTGATGAACAAAATGTAATGACATTTTTTTCATTCAGTGCTTAAATGTTTCGGCAGTGTTGAGCGTTCATTCACCTAAATAATGGCTACGATTATTATTATTACAAGTACTTCAGTCACACCAAATACAGTATGCACATGAGGCTATGCCCCCCCCCCCACCCCAACAGGTTTAGTAGTACCACCATAACACCAACAAAATATTTACATTTCCAGTTCAAAATCAGATTCTTTTCAGCCTCAATTTCTCAACTTCTTTGACTGATTCAGTCTAACAGTGCCAGTTTCTACAGCACGTCCCAAAAGTATTCACGGCGCTTCACATTTTCCACATTTTGTTATATTACAGCCTTATTCCAAAATGAATGAAATTCATTTTTTCCCTCAAGCTTCTACACTCAATACCCCACAATGACAATGTGAAAAATGTTTTTTGAGATGTTTGCTAATGCTGAAATCAGATGTGCATAAGTATTCACAGCCTTTGCCATGAAGCTCAAAACTGAGCTCAGGTGCATCCTCTTTCCACTGATCATCCTTGAGATGTTTCTACGGCTTAACTGGAGTCCACCTGAGGTAAATTCAGTTGATTGGACATGATTTGGAAAGACACACACACACACACCTGTCTACATATAAGGTCCCACAGTTGACAGTGCACATCAGAGCACAAACCAAACATGAAGTCAAAGGAACTGATTGAAGACCTCTTAGACACGATTGCCTCGAAGGGTACAGAAACATTTCTGCTGTTTTGAAGGTCCCAATGAGCACAGTGGCCTCCATCATCCATAAATGGAAGAAGTTCGGATCCACCAAAACTCTTTCTAGAGCTGCCCGTCTAAACTGAGTGATCAGGGGAGAAGAGCCTAAGTCAGGGAGGTGACCAAGAACCCGGTGGTCACTCTGTGAGAGCTCCTGGTTTTCTCCAAAAATGACACCAAAGAGTTCAATCTTTGTCTCATCAGACGAGAGAATTTTGTTTCTCATGGTCTGAGAGTCCTTCTGGTGCCTTTTGGCAAACTCCAGGTGGGCTGCCATGTGCTTTTTACTAAGGAGTGGTTTCTGTCTGGCCACTCTAACATACAGGTCTGATTGGTGGATTGCTGCAGAGATGGTTGTCCTTCCATAAGGTTCTCTTCTCTCCACAGAGGAATGCTGGACAAATCTAAAAAAATGTAGCTTTTTTCACATTGTCATTATGGGATATTGTGTGTAGAATTTTGATGGGGAAAAAATGAATTTCATCTATTTTGGAATAAGGCTGTATCATAACAAAATGTGGAAAAAATGAAGCGCTGTGAATACTTTCTGGACGCACCGTAATTATTTGTATTGCATCGTGCTGTACACACGCTACAGTTCAGTGCACAGAACTGTACACAGAATACGTGGTAGGAGTCTGCTCAGTATGATTATACACACGTGCTTATTTGTTTCCATAAGTCATTTCATTTCCACAGACTGTGTCACTCTAGTTTCATGTCACATGTGCTCTGCTGTGTGAGAATCAGACCGTGGTGTGAGTCGCACAGAGGGAAACAGAGAAAAACCCAGTTAAAATGAGTAACTGGATTATTCCAATCTGAAATTTTGGAAGCATAAATGGAATTGATTAATTTACCTTTTATTCTGAAATATGAACTTAAAAGTGAAAGTGTACCAGATTAGTTGTTGAATCACTGTCTCCGGATGAGATCATACCATCTGGAGGTATGATGGTACCTCCATACCATTTGAGTTCAGACGACACCCATTTTTGACAAAAGTTTACGTTTTATATGAGTTAGTGTAAAGTTTTGCGAATGAGATGGCCAATGAATAGCAACACTGTGTGCAATGATTTCAAATCTGCAGAGTGAGATTTTATGAGATGCCATCATTTGCGCAAAAATAAGACAGACATAAAATGGACAAAGTATTGAAATCAGTCTGGATTCACACCGATGTAGTTTAACCAAACGCAAATGACAAGCGATGTAATCCAATTTCTAAACATTTAATGAAAGGAGAAAGTTTACATCTACACGTTGTCTCACAGGAATAAAGAGGCTGACGGCAGCTCTCTGCTGCTCACAGATAAAAGATACTGTACGTAAAAACCAAACTAGTACCAACCTGTGACATCTAAGCACAAATATGAACCGAACTTTGAGTTCTGTGTACCATGACACCCTTAAAGTAGACCTGCATTGAAATAAATGCAGTCAGATCTTTGGACCAAAAAATGACTTATATTAGAAGGAGAGAGCATATCTCACCCATATTGGCCTCTCTTCATTGGCTTCCTGTTAATTCTAGAATAGAATTTAAAATTCTTCTTCTTACTTATAAGGTTTTGAATAATCAGGTCCCATCTTATCTTAGGGACCTCATAGTACCATATCACCCCAATAGAGCGCTTCGCTCTCAGACTGCAGGCTTACTTGTAGTTCCTAGGGTTTGTAAGAGTAGAATGGGAGGCAGAGCCTTCAGCTTTCAGGCTCCTCTCCTGTGGAACCAGCTCCCAATTCGGATCAGGGAGACAGACACCCTCTCTACTTTTAAGATTAAGCTTAAAACTTTCCTTTTTGCTAAAGCTTATAGTTAGGGCTGGATCAGGTGACCCTGAACCATCCCTTAGTTATGCTGCTATAGACGTAGACTGCTGGGGGGTTCCCATGATGCACTGTTTCTTTCTCTTTTTGCTCTGTATGCACCACTCTGCATTTAATCATTAGTGATTGATCTCTGCTCCCCTCCACAGCATGTCTTTTTCCTGGTTCTCTCCCTCAGCCCCAACCAGTCCCAGCAGAAGACTGCCCCTCCCTGAGCCTGGTTCTGCTGGAGGTTTCTTCCTGTTAAAAGGGAGTTTTTCCTTCCCACTGTCGCCAAGTGCTTGCTCACAGGGGGTTGTTTTGACCGTTGGGGTTTTTACGTAATTATTGTATGGCCTTGCCTTACAATATAAAGCGCCTTGGGGCAACTGTTTGTTGTGATTTTGCGCTATATAAATAAAATTGATTGATTGACATCCGGGACGTTGCCGAGACGTCAGAGAGAAGACACTATCCCAGCATGCATTGCGCGCGCCAACTGTAACTTGTGGATTTACGTCAGTTTGCATCTCTTACAAAAGCACCTTTTTATTGTCTTATACGGAAGGATCAACTTTTTTTTAAAACTTCATACTGTCTTGCAGTATGTTTGGTGAGTACACATTTCTTTTATTTTTGCCTGAAAATTATTTTTGGGGACTTTTTCATACGCCCATTTGATTGAGTGGTGTCGCATTGAAAATCTACTGTTTTTACTCTACCGCCGTTTCGAGGTTGTTTATGATTGTTTTGCCTTTAGACTAGATCTATATTCGTTCATATTTCCCCCGTAAATAGCAGTTATTGGTGAGTTTTATATTATCTTGCTCTAAGACTGAATGTTTGTGGACTGCATAAAAATGATATTTTCAGGACTTTTTACAATGTAAGTAGGATGTGCATGATCAATGCAGCCGCAGTATGAGTGAAAGGGTGGAGGCACTCCATGTAAGCCAATATTTTCTCACGGGGCAGGGCTGGGGTCGCGTTACCGCGACGACCCGCTCGCATGCTGCGCTAGCAAGCGGGCTGTGGCAGTAAGGGTCGGGGAAGAACGTCGCCCGCTGTCGATGTCGCCGCTGATCTGAGCATGCAGAGCTGTATCTCACATCAATTGCGGCTTACTTTTGGATGTTGAAACCAGGATGTGTAAAACAGTAACATTACTAACAGATATCAATTTCAATTGAGAAATAGCTGTATTGCATTCACTCAACGCGCAGGATCAGACTGAAGGCGCTATCGCTCTGTCTTATCTCTTACGTCACGGCAATGTCCCGGATGTACAAACAGTTTTCGCTGAGGGCCAAATTTTAACTGCAAATTTGTCATTTTTAAATGAAGATTTCTCCGCCTGATTACAAATTTGGGCTTGCAGATTTACTTTACTGCATTCATAAGGGTCTTATAAATACATATCAGCTATTTCTTTCTGAGATCTGACCACATTTATTTCAATGCAGGTCTGTTTTAACTGGGATCTATCGATCTAAAAAGTCACGCCGCTCATATAACACAGGATGTGTTTATAGTTTTCATTATTCAGTTTGCTTTGCTGTTATTAAAAAATGGACTGTTCCTTGTGAAACATCTCAATCTAGAAACCAGAACCTGGTGAAAATGAAACACAAGCAGACAGCAGTCTAAATGGACTGCGTTTATATAGCGCATTTCCATCTGCATCAGAACTTCAAAACACTTTACAATGATGCCTCACATCTACCCATTCACACTCACACACCGATGTCAGGGTGCTGTCATGCAAGGCACTCACTACACACCAGGAGCAACTTATGAATTAAGGACCTTGCCCAAGGCTGGGGTTTGAACCAAGAATACTCTGGTCTCAAGCCCAACGCTTAATCACGAGACCACCACCTCCCCAATCTAACATTCAGAAAGAGTAAAGCAGAAAAGCGCGACCTAAAGAGAGCAGCTTCTGTCTTGACTTGTTATGTGTCGACGCGGGTTGAGGAGCGGACCTGCGTCTGACAGAACCCAGCGGTAAAAATAACCAGAAGGCGGTTCCCAACAGAAACAATTTATTTTTCACCTGTGCTTACAAATGTAAAACATAAAAAGCGTCCCTCTGGTGGAGTGATAAGTGGCACGTTCTCCAGCGCCCGCAAGGATTAAAGCCCGGCGCTCCTGGACTCACTACCACCGCCAAACACCCCCCAGGTGGACACGACGAACCGATTCTCTGTGGAGCAAAGAGAAGGTGAGGTGAGTCAGCAGATATAACTCTATCTTTCGCATAACACACGCTATCAGCAACACACTCAGGTCAATGTTTCTCTTTAATTTTATACAAATGAGCAGCCTCTCACAACAAGTGGAGGATCACTTATCCAACAAGCCACCGCAGTGAGAAGCAAGCTGCACAATTCTCTTCACAATCTCAGTTTACTGTGTAACAAAACACCAAGATACTATCAACAATTACTTAATCACTTAATTACCTTTAGCGTGTGCTGACAGCATGTGTCCTCACCCTTCCCTGCTTCACGGGCTCGATATGTCAAACCCAGGCGCGGTCCTCAGCGTCTCACAAACGAACGTCACAAGGTCGAGTTCCCGGCAGTTCTGCTCAAATCACACATGACGTATATGCAGAACGCCATCCAATTATCTGCTTCAGCTGCAAGTCTTCAAGGCCGCACGTGAGCCCCTGCCACAGGTGTTCCACATGACGCTAATAAGGGTGAGGACTCTTCAGCCAGCACTTTCTCCACAGACAAATCAGCCCTCATGCCACCTGGAGAGCAAAGAAAAGAAAAGAACACCAAAACAGCCAGCCACGCCCCCCCCCAACACACAACATGACTGTGCCGTTTTTGCCAGTTTGGTAATGTTTTTATTGTACTGTCTGTAAATTTTCCTAAATTTTCAGTATTTACATTTCATTCCTGTCAGAAGAGTAACTTTTTGATATTTAATCACCAACTGCTGCTGTTTGTTCCAACCTGTTGTGCATTATTTTACATGAGAATCAATTTCATGTCTGTAGGAAACACTTGAAGTTCATTTTAAAATGCACATTTGCACATTTACTACAGATTCTATCATCCACCACTAAATAATCATGGCCCAAAATCGCCCCACTAAGAAAAAAACCTCCAGAACCACCTCTGGATTTAGAGCCCGATTTCTTGAAGTCTGTTTTAGTGAAATGCTGTGAAAGTATGTGGCTGTGATGGCAGGAAGAATTCATTAAATTTTAGTGATGATCCGGATATGATGCAGCTCCAGGTGTTAATTAGCACTTTGGGTTTTTTTTTTAAGTGCATTAGGGGCTTTTCATACATTTTTTTGTCAATAATGCAAAAATAAGCCACAGACTAATTCTTGGTGGGAATTTGAGGACATGATTGTACCCCATCCACAGAGATAATGTGATGTGGATCCAAATAGGGCTCGTGATTCATGAGACTGACTTTTAGATGCGTACTTTCAGTATATGTGGCTTTCGTTCAGATGACGCCTGTATAATTCATCAGAAAGATGGCGCATGCTTTGTTAGAGCTGTCGTCTTGGCTTTGGGAAGACTGCGTTATAGATGTGCACAGCTGGGGGGGCATGAATCACTCCCAGACTTTCAGTTTTCTACTGACAGATGAAGTGGCAGCTGCAAGAATTTCTCTGTGGAAAATTCACCAGTTTCTTTTCAGATTGGGAAGTAACCCCAAATTTCTTGCCAGGCAGGGAATACAAACTGTCACTTAAAATATTGCGGTTTTACAAGTCACGAATTGGCATTAAGTTGTTGAATTGTTTGGCAGTGTAATGAGATTTCTGTGGAGACAGACAGTATGACCAGATGTGGACGTTTCAACACGCTGGACCTGCTGCTACGAAAATGTAACCCAGAATAGAATCTGTTTCCTCGTGATAGTCAGGCCTGTCATCAGCTGTTATCATCACGGTCATACTGTTTGCATGAACGCTGACCTGAACTGAAATCACACATATGTCCAATGATTCACTTACTAGCCTGAACCCACGATCCGTTAAATATCTGATGAATTATTTATGTTTCCCCACAAGACACAGACACAGTTCACTGTGATGTGTTGCTTTACTTTGCACCAACCACACTAAAAAAGGAAACATGACTTAAATATGTACATTGGTTGAACATGATCAGAATGTGTCCAAATAACATGATTTTCTTATGTTCTTATGTTAGAAAGGTGTTACATAGTTAAATTGTGCAAAACTAACAGACTTTTTTCAGTGCAGATGTGACGTAGGACTAACTCACAACATGACTGAACACACATTCTGAATAAGATAAGATCTACTTTATTTATCCTGAAGGAAATTATTTTGCCAGAGTACCAAAACAGTAAACAGTGAACAATGTTTTTATTTTTAAGTACAACAAACTTATTCAAAATGACTGGACGACATTTGCACAAGATGGTCGATCATATTGCACATAACTCTGAGTTACTAATACCCATGTCACACATAGCCGGAATCACTCAGAGTGGCATCGGACTTATGAATTGGCGCACATCCGAAAGTGTCGGATTTCAGTTCCAAAACGTTCTGACAGCCATCTGTGGAAGTTGACACAGTTGGCCAAAATCGGCCGGCTGCCCCAAGTGTGATGCACATGTTCAAAACTCTCTGGCCGCTGTCGAGATGGGACACCTATCCGACGGCGGTCCATGTATAATCTGACGACCATCTGACCACAATTTACCTATTCTGACATCATCAAAACAGCATTTGAAATGACATGATCGCGGTTGATTGAGTGCTGAGATCGATCGGTCACAGCGAAGCCTGCCGACATGTTCTGTCATGTGAGACACACACTGATGAGAGGTCAGTTTAGCACTGGAAATGTGAGGATGAGCGGAGATTTGATTGCGTGAGTGAGTGAGTGAGTGAGTGAGTGAGTGAGTGAGTGAGTGAGTGAGTGAGTGAGTGAGTGAGTGAGTGAGTGAGTGAGTGAGTGAGTGACAGCTCCAGTGTCGGTGCCGTCTGACAGCAGTCTGTGTCATCTGACTATTGTCTGAAATATATTTGGGCTGCATCCTGCAGGTGTCCACAAGGCAGTCCGGATGCATTCAGACCACGGCTGACCACACATCTTTTCCTCCTGACTGCATCGGATTATCGCGATATTTGCAATGTCAGAATGGTTCCGACATGGCAAATATCGCCATTTGTCATACAAAAAGAGAGAGAGAGATAGTGCTCTGCGACTGCAGGTGAAAAAAAACGATGAGTTTAAACAGAAATCAAACTGTGATAATTGTGAGTCAAGCTGTGGAGGAAATGGTCAGTTCTGACTCCTGATCTGAAACACGGCATCCCGTTTGCTTCTGCTGAGTTGCCAGATTGTCAAATCTCAGGGTTGTTGGAAAAAAGCCCAAACTACCTCTGACTCCCTCCAGGACCGTTTGTATTTAAGTGGTACAAAGTTGACAAAACACTCAGTGCAGAAAAGCTCTCTGTGACTGATCATGTTGCACAGTCTGATCAGTGATGCAGAAAAGTGTGTGCTTTAAAGTGTCACGTGTTTAGATTTAGTTAAAGGTGTCACTGACGAATTCTGAAGCAGTTGGTGAAGATCTGGTGAGGTCACTGAACAAGGTGTTTATGGGGTTTATCTGTGTGACAACATGGAAAGTAAAAAGACACGCATGTTGCACTGAAAAAAGACAAGTTCAAACAATTTCAAACAACTTAATTCATTCAGGTGTTAGCAATTGAAATAACTTTTTAAGTTGGTTCTTTTTTTTCAGTGTGGATACAGTTGAGAACTGCATTTAATTGAAAAAAAAAAATGTCATTGTTTTACTGGAGAAAATTCTAACAAATTTTAGTTTTAGAAATAATAAGATAAAACACTGTTTCATCAGAAAAATCATGGATGGAACCATCAAGGGCAGCGCAGTGGATTAGTGGTTAGCACTGTTGCCTCACAGCAAGAAGGTCATGGGATCAATTCTGTGTGGAGGTTGCATGATCTCCCAGTGTTGGCATGGATTCCCTCCAGGTGCTTCGGCTTCTTCTCACATCCAAAGAGGTTAGGTGAACTGGAAACTTTAAATTGTCCGTTGGTGTGTGTGTGTGTGTGTGTGTGTGTGTGTGTGTGTGTGTGTGTGTGTGTGTGTGTGTGTGTGTGTGTGTGTGTGTGTGTGTGTGTGTGTGTGTGTGTGTGTGTGTGTGTGGCCCTGTGACAGACTGGCATCCTGTCCAGGGTGTACCCCGCCTCGCCCCATGACTACTGTGATATTCTCCACCCCCCCGTGACCCTTAATTGGAGTAAGCGGGTATAGAAAATGGATGGATGGAACTGTCAAAGTGGGCAATACTGTATGAGGGAGAATTTGTATAGAGAACAGGATGGGACCGAGAATGGATCCTTGTGGCACAACACGCATTAATGGAGCTGATAATGAATCATATGTCAGTAAGTCCCTTTGGCTGCTCCCTTGTTTTTCATTCGGAGTCACCACAGCAGATCCGAGGAGGATCTGCATGTTGAATTGGCAGAGGATTTACACTGCATGCCCTTCCTGACACAACTCAAAATTACATGGAGAAATGTGGCAGGGGTTTCCTCCTCCGTAAGGTGACAATCTCCACATTTGGTCCAGCACATTAGTGGCATAATGGTTGATACACAGAACTGTGCATGTGATCACTTTGAGCTCATTTCTTAATTAAAAAGCTCAATGTATGATGGCATGGTGTTTGTCCACCCCCTCCAAAAAAACAAAAAACACATCAGCGGTGATGTGAAATTCAGTGGAAATGATGTAACTTCCTGTGAGGTCTCCTTTAGGAGGCTACAAAAATCCTCTATGACTATATCTTACAGTGGTGGCCAAAAGTATTGAGACAGCACGATAAAATCAAATTTTTAGTTAATTGCTGTAATTACTCAAACTATGATGAAATATTTCATCATGTGCTCTGATTGGTT
This sequence comes from Thalassophryne amazonica, assembly GCF_902500255.1. Classification (NCBI taxonomy): domain Eukaryota; kingdom Metazoa; phylum Chordata; class Actinopteri; order Batrachoidiformes; family Batrachoididae; genus Thalassophryne; species Thalassophryne amazonica. Next base: position 87,239,015 of record NC_047111.1, read on the forward strand.
GTAAATGTGTCTGATGAAATATTGCATCATACTTTACTTTATATATATATAAGAAATACGATCACACACCCCAGTTCGAAACAAGCTAGTAATGGCAAAAATTTGGGAATTTTCTAGTGAATTACGCAATTCTGTAGCTGTTTTATGCCGTGCCGGACATTCTGCGAAGACGATTGCTGATCTACTATCAATATCACAAGCCTCTGATTATCGGTTAGTGAAAAAATTCAAAAACACTGGAGCTGTAGTGAAGGGGAAAGCGCACTGGTAGACAAAGGATAACTTCCACGACGACTGACAACATGATCAGAAGATGTATTAATGTATTATCTTCCTCATTTATCCAAGCACAGCTGCCTCAAGAAGATCACATCCCATCTACTAGGACTATCGGGCATCATTTACATACCAAATTCCAGCTCCCTAGTCGACAACCTGCGAAGAAGCCAAACCTGTCTTCGAAGAATATCAAGGACCGCATTGCCTTCTGCCGCCGGTATGTTCACTGGACTGCTGAGGACTGGCAGAAAGTTATCTTCAGTGACGAGGCAATGATCTTACAGTTCAACTGTTACAAGGCAGCCATCCGGAGACCACGCAACCAATGGTATTCACCACAGTACACCATTCCATTTGTCAAGAACCCACCAAAGGTGATGGTCTGGGGTGCCATTTCCTGCTATGTGCGAGCTGGACTTCACATTTTGGCTCCAGGAGAAACAGTCAATTCCCAGAAGTACTTGGAGTTTCTAAAGGAAAAGCTTCCTTACTTTTCCGAATTCCATGGGACCACCATATTTCAGCAAGATGGAGCACCATGCCACATGGCCAAAGTGGTGAAGAATTGGCTGAGGGACCAGGACATCCAGCTCTTAGAACCATGGCCAGGGTCATCTCCGGACTTCAACCCAATCGAGAATTGTTGGACCCAAGTGAAGAAAGCCGTTGCTGCCAAAAAACCATCCTCAGTGCATGAACTTCGAGAGGCAATCAAGCAAGCATGGATTCAAGAAGTCACACTGGATTACTGTCGTCGCCTGTTTGATTCCATGCCAAAGTGGGTTGTTCAGGTGTTGAAGAACAAAGGACTCCATACAAAGTACTGAGTACTGTATAACAGATGTACATTGTTATGTGCTGTAATTTTAGCTAGAATTCTCTGTAAAATATAAATTTGCTTAAAAAGTTGATTTTTTTGTTTTGTCTCAATACTTTTAGCCACCACTGTACATGGAACTGTAAAATGTCTGCTGTTGTTGGGTTGATTGATTTCCGTAAATGTACTTGGAAAAAGGGCTACTTATGGAGACGAAAAATATGCACATACTCACATGCAGGTCCAGATATACAGTGGGGCAAAAAAGTATTTAGTGAGTCCCTGATTGCGCAAGTTCTCCTACTTAGAAAGATGAGAGAGGTCTGTAATTTATATCATAGGTACACTTCAACTGTGAGAGACAAAATGACAAGAAAAAAAAACAGGAAATCACATTGTAGGATTTATAAAGAATTTATTTGTAAATTATGATGGAAAATAAGTATTTGGTCACCCACAAACAAGCAAGATTTGTGGCTCTCACAGACCTGTAACAACTTCTTTAAGACATTCTTCTGTCCTCCACCTGTTACCTGTATTACTGGCATCTGTTGGAACTCTTTATCTGTATAAAAGACACCTATCCACAGACTCAAACAGTCAGACTCCAAACTCAACTATGGCCAACACCAAAGAGCTGTTGAAGGACACCAGGAAGAAAATTGGAGATGTGCACCAGGCTGGGAAGAGTGAATCTACAATAGTCAAGCAGGTTGGTGTGAATAAATCAACTGTGGGAACAATAGTAAGAAAATGGAAGACATACAGGACCATTGATAATCTCCCTCGATCTGGGGCTCCACATAAGATGTCATCCGTGGGGTCAAAATGATCATGAGAATGTGAGCAAAAATCCCAGAACTACACAGAGGGACCTGATGAATGACCTGCAGAGAGCTGGGACTAAAGTAACAAAGGCTACACACTATGCAGAGAGGGACTGAAATCCTGCAGTGCCAGGCATGTCCAGGCCCTTCTGAAGTTTGCCAGAGAGCATATGGATGATCCAGAAGAGGATTGGGAGAATATCATGTGGTCAGATGAAATCAAAATAGAACATTTTGGTAAAAACTCGTCATGTTTGGAGGAACAAGAATGCTGAGTTGCATCCCAAGAACACCATATCGACTGTGAAGCATGGGGGTGGAAACATCATGCTTTGGGGTTGTTTTTCCGCAAAGGGGACAGGACGACTGATGCATGTTAAGGGGAAGAATGAACTTGGTCATGTATCGTGAGATTTTAAGCCAAAACCTCCTTCCATCAGTGAGAGCATTGAAGATGCAACGTGGCTGGGTCTTCCAGCATGACAATGATCCCAAACACACTGCTCGGGCAATGAAGGAGTGGCTCCGTAAAAAGTATTTCAAGATCCTGGAGTGGCTTAGCCAGTCTCCAGACTTCAACCCATAGAAAATTTGTGGAGGGAGTTGAAAGTCTGTGTTGCCCAGCGACAACCCCAAAACATCACTGCTCTAGAGGAGATCTGCATGGAGGAATGGGCCAAATATGATTTCCTGGATTTTTTTTTTTTTCTCATTTTGTCTCTCACAGTTGAAGTGTACCTATGTTGAAAATTACAGACCTGTCTCATCTTTCTAAGTAGGAGAACTTGCACATTCAGGGACTGACTAAATACTTTTTTGCCCCACTATACACACCTCCCATTTTTTGACATTTCCTTTAATTTATGGACCCACTTTTCTGTAGAATTTTGTATTTTGAGGTTTACATGCTTTGAATGTTGAGTATGTGTGATGTTGAGTATGTACATGATTCTTAAGCAGTTGCAAATAGTCAGGTATGAGCCACTATAGGGGGCGCACTATTATTTTTGCCTCATTTTGCCAAGATTTATAGTCAGTCGTGCTTCCGTGTGGTTGTGTTGTAACTTGTGCATTGTCCATAAAGTGAGCATTAAAAATACATCCAGTAAATGTAAAACAGACAGGACAAACTGTCATAAATAACCCTGCAACAAAGCCATGTGCCACTGATTTTACTTCTCAGAAGTGTCACACAGCAGCCTCGTAGAATATCGTGCCGCTGTCTGACTCTGCTTCAGGCTTCACATAGGCTTTGTATACTTCAATACTCCCAAGTTCCATGAGTCAGACATGATGGTCATTAAACATCTGATAGCCAGCATCACATTCATGTTTCTTCATTCTTTCCTTTGTTCAGTCATAGTCAATAAGATGGTAAGCGTAGACATTGTTTAGGGCCCCTTCACACAGAATACGATTGAAGCCGACTAGCGCATCAAAGAGGAATTGCATGCCAGTCGTGAAAAATTGGATCCGCCTCTAAGGCCTCATACGTATGTCACTACAACTATTCATGCTTCAGCAGCCGAAAGACAGAGAGTGCCCTGTGAGAGCCCATTCGATCCCTCTCGAGGCAGGTGTCAGCCAAATTCCAGGTGACACACACGAACATCCAACACCGCTCGCTGGCCACTCAGAAAATGTGGTGCCATTCATGCAGTCAGGACAAAAACAGTGAGCAGATGATCACTTTTGTGTTGGCAGTGAAATTCGTCCTAGTGCCCCCACGAGTGTGGTGTTGCAAAGCAACACACGTGGCATACACGTGTGTCATCTGCAGCCACTTCATCTCTTGGCCTTCAAGGTCACGCTCGTCCAAAGTTAGATCAACCTGCGTAGCTTGCTCATGGACATGTAGAAATAAAACATAGATGCTTTTTGCTGCAAAGTGAAAAGGGGGAGGGGGGACCGGAAGTTCATCTCTGACAAAAACACCAGCTGTTCAAGATACAACGTATTCTGTGTCAATTTTGCCAGTATGTGATAGAGGGACTTAACACGTTTGACTAACAAAATAAAAAATAGCAAACAAAAATTTCCCACATCACTCAAAGTCGACTTGACTCTGAACCAGTAGGCATGTTTTCATTGTTGATTGATTTTTATTGCTTGCAGAACTAACTTTTTCCTTTCTTTCTTCTTTTTGTCCTCTTCAATGCAGCGCTCCAAAATAGCTGTTTACGAGAAAATGTGGTCATACATGAAATCGGCCGAGCCCTCGGTCTTTGCCAAGACAACACCAGATGGGGTTTCCCGAGTGCGAAAATCGAAGGGAAAGTTCGCCTTTCTTCTCGAGTCCACTATGAATGAGTACATAGAGCAGCGGAAACCATGTGACACCATGAAAGTGGGCGGAAACCTCGACTCTAAGGGCTACGGTGTGGCTACACCTAAAGGCTCTGCATTAAGGTGGGTGGAATAATATAACAATATACTTGTTGTTATAGTATTCCACCTACCCTGATGTCTCCTTTTGTCATTCTCTTCTTCCTCACTTCCTAATTCTTCTTTATTTTTTCCCAAGTGCATCACTGAGTGAACAGTATTATGAGTTAAGACATTCAGCCATTTTCTGTTCTGTCCTGTGTGTCTGGTTTGTATTTTTTCTTCTCTCTCTTAAGGAAGCGTCTCACGTTGGTATTTTAATCCATTTGAATGTCAATGTGCAACTTCACCCGGATTGTTTTCTTTTGCTTTGTCTCCCCTCAGTCTTTCCTCCCTCTTGGGTTTTTATCTTCTTCTTCTTCTTCTTAGTCTTTTGTGGTGCCATCTGCATTGCTTCTGATTTAACACTGAATTATTTCCCTTGTTGTTTTGCTCCTTAAATTGCTGCTCTGTCACTTGTAATGGATGTTAAGCTGCATGCTGGGTGTTCTTTTTTGTAATTCAGCGATGACACAATGTCCCCTTCCCGCACACTTCAGTTCTAAGCAGTGTAACTCTTCATGCCACCACTCGAATATTTATTCTTTGCTGTAAAAAAGAAAAGAAATTGCTTCTTCCCTTTCCACACCAGTGAAATTCTTGACAAATTTGTCCCTTCCATGCTCCCCTTCTGAATATTTATCAGTATTTTTTTGATTATTAATAATATTCTCTATTAGATTTCTCACGGACCTGTTCATTTTCTTACAAGTTATGTTTTATCGTTTCAAGAAGTGCTGTTAACCTGGCAGTGTTAAAACTGAATGAGCAAGGCCTCTTGGACAAATTGAAAAACAAATGGTGGTACGACAAGGGAGAGTGCGGCAGCGGGGGAGGTGACTCTAAGGTCAGCCTCAATGTCACCAAAGTCGGGTATCCTAGAAGAGAGTAATCGGCAAGGCTGTCGTCACGGAAACTGTCTGGGCGCAATTGCTGTTCAGTATTTTTGTTTTTATTGTGCCGCTGTGATCACTTTGGAACCCTTTACTTTGCTAATGGAGGAAAAGACCACAAATCTGATTTTTTTAAATTTGTATTTATTTTAAGAACATTATAAGGAAAGAAGAAATGAGTATGAGGACAGAGCAGGTGCTTCTGGGACATTTATTTATTTATTTTTTGGCCTGTGGTTATGAAAGGCAGAAAGCACATAATTTACTGTCTGGTTTTTATATCTACAGGCCAACAGCAAAGTGAAGATCTAATCTGAGCGCACTGAACAGATACATGCACATCAGCAGTCACGTGCGAACTCTCCATTTTGCCACCTGAGAGTTTAGTGATGGCGAGGGGAACAGCGATGTCTTGAGGGGACGAAGCATCACAGGCAAACGTGAGAATTCTAATATTCTAATGACAGACTGGCATTTAACGGCCCAAACGTCTTAAGAGTCCAGTGATCCAGATTTAAACAGACCTCGGACAGATCCTCATTCAACACCAGGAAGTTGTTCCCGTGGTCGCCCTGAAACGGTGAGACTTGCACCAGAGGCTCACGTGTGAAAGACACAAATAACTAGATATAAATAATAAATAGATAATAAGTAGATATGCACTGATTTCACACTTCATATAAAAGAAAAAAATGAAAAGGAATAGCAAAACTCTGACAACAGGCATTAGAGTTTATGCCTCCACCGAAGCCCAAAAAACCCCAACTCACAATTCTAAAATAGTCATTTATCATACATCCTTGCTCTGCCCTTTTATACAAGTTCTACCCAAAATTTTAGAATTTCACTCCAAGGGGGCGCACACACACACACACATATATATATATATATATATATATATATATATATATATATATATATATATATATATATATATATATATATATATAAACCCCAATTCCAATGAAGTTGGAATGTTGTGTGAAATGTAAATAAAACAGAATAAACATAATACAACGATTTGCAAATCTTCTTCAACCTATATTCAATTGAATACACCACAAAGACAAGATATTTAATGTTCAAACTGATAAACATTATTGTTCTGTGCAAATATTTGCTCATTTTTAAATGGATGCCTGCAACACATTTTAAAAAAGCTGGGACAGTGGTATGCTTACCACTGTGTTACATCACCTTTCCTTCTAACAACACTCAATAAGCATTTGGGAACTGAGGACACTAATTGTGAGTGTCATGATTGGGTATAAAAGGAGTGTCCCCAAAAGTCTCAGCTGTTCACAAGCAAAGATGGGGTGAGGATCACCACTTTGTGAACAACTGCGTGAAAAAATAGTCTAACAATTTAAGAACAATGTTTCTGGAATTGGGGTTGTGTGTGTGTGTGTGTGTGTGTGTGTGTGTGTGTGTGTGTGTGTGTGTGTGTGTGTGTGTGTGTGTGTGCAGATATACAAGATCTGTTAGAAAAGAATCTGACCTTTTTATTTTTTGCAAAAACTATATGGATTTGAATCATGTGTGATTGCATCAGCCAAGCTTGAACCTTCGTGCGCATGCGTGAGTTTTTTCACACCTGTTGGTTGCGTCATTCGCCTGTGAGCACGCCTTGTGGGAGGAGGTCCTTGTGGTCCAGCCTCCTCAGCGGATTTTCGTTGTTAGGAAATTGGCTAAGCGACTGCCGCTTTACTGCGTCAAAATTTTTTCAGAAACTGTGAGAGACAGCCAAGTGGAAACCATTTGGAAAATTCAGATGGCTTTCAGTGAAGATCTTATGGGGATCACACAGATTAAGGAGCATTACAACCGGATTAAAGAAAGGTACCAGTAGATTCAGTAGATTCTCACAAATCCAATAAGACCAAACATTCATGATATGCACACTCTTAAGGCTATGAAATTGGACTATTATTAAAAAAAGTAGAAAAGGGGGTGTTCACAATAATAGTAGCATCTGCTGTTAACGCTACAATCTCAAAACTGTTATGTTCAAACTGCTTTTTTAGCAATCCTATGAATCACTAAACTAGTATTTAGTTGTATAACCAGTTTTTCATGATTTCTTCACATCTGTGAGGCATTCATTTTGTTGGTTTGGAACCAAGATTTTGCTTGTTTACTAGTGTGCTTGGGGTCATTGTCTTGTTGAAACACCCATTTCAAGGGCATGTCCTCTTCAGCATAAGGCAACATGACCTCTTCAAGTATTTTGACATATCCAAACTGATCCATGATACCTGGTATGCGATATATAGGTCCAACACCATAGTAGGAGAAACATGCCCATATCATGATGCTTACACCACCATGCTTCACTGTCTTCACTGTGAACTGTGGCTTGAATTCAGAGTTTGTGGGTCGTCTCACAAACTGTCTGCAGCCCTTGGACCCAAAAAGAACAATTTTATCTCATCAGTCCACAAAATATTCCTCCATTTCTCTTTAGGCCAGTTGATGTGTTCTTTGGCAAATTGTAACCTCTTCTGCACATGTCTTTTATTTAACAGAGGGACTTTGCTGGGATTCTTGCAAATAAATTAGCTTCACACAGGCGTCTTCTAACTGTCACAGCACTTACAGGTAACTCCAGACTGTCTTTGATCATCCTGGAGCTGATCAATGGGTGAGACTTTGCCATTCTGGTTATTCTTCTATCCATTTTGATGGTTGTTTTCCGTTTTCTTCCACGCGTCTGTGTTTTTTTTGTCCATTTTAAAGCATTGGAGATCATTGTAGATGAACAGCCTATAATGTTTTGCACCTGCGTATACGTTTTCCCCTCTCCAACCAACTTTTTAATCAAACTACGCTGTTCTTCTGAACAATGTCTTGAACGTCCCATTTTCCTCAGGCTTTCAAAGAGAAAAGCATGTTCAACAGGTGCTGGCTTCATCCTTAAACAGGGGACACCTGATTCACACCTGTTTGTTCCACAAAATTGACAAACTCACTGACTGAATGCCACACTACTATTATTGTGAACACCCCCTTTCCTACTTTTTTTACTAATAGCCCAATTTCATAGCCTTAAGAGTGTGTATATCATGAATGCTTGGTCTTGTTGGATTTGTGAGAATTTACTGAATCTACTGGTGGTACCTTCTTTCCCTTGTAACAATAAGAAATATACTCAAAATCTGGATTAATCTTTTTAGTCACATAGCACTACTATTATTCTGAACACTACTGTGTATATATATATATATGTGTGTGTGTGTGTGTGTGTGTGTGTGTGTGTGTGTGTGTGTGTGTGTGTGTGTGTGTGTGTGTGTGTGTGTGTGTGTGTGTGTGTGTGTGTGTGTGTGTGTGTTTTCCTTGCCATCCCCCTTACTAGGATCTACCCCATAATGCAATTATAATTTCCCAGCTTCTCATCTTTATGTAGCTTTGCCTTAAAAACATGACATGATTTACGTCTCAATATTAATTCCAGTGCAGGCCCAACAATTTCATGAGTTATGTGAATGTATGTAAGTCCCTTCAGCTGCTCCGTGGTTTTCACTTAGGTTGCCACAGCAGATTCAGCGTGAATCTGCAGGTTGAACTGGGATCCTTCCACACTGAGACCAAGTGCACTAACCACCAGGCCACCATGAATTAAATAGTTTGTTAGAATAAACTACAAGGTCATTCATTATATTGCATTACTTTGCCAAAATTCAGAATGCCTCATCTTATTTTTAAAAAGCATTTATGTACAAGATTGTGTGGAGACATTTTAGTTAACCTAAAAATATATATATATATATATCCTTTTTTTAATCAGTATATCAAATGAAAATCTAATGTCAAATGTCCAAACATTCTTTTTCAAACAAAAATTAAGTGCAACATTTTCCAATTTCATTAAAAAATTATTATTATTATTATTGCATCAGGAAGGGCCCCCGATGTGAAACTTTTCAACATTTCAACACAACATGCAAATTCACCTCAGATTTGTTGTGGTGTCCCCAAGTGAAACAAAGGAGAAGCTGTATTTTGATAAGGTAAATGTTTTGCACAGTGCTGAATGTTTTAACCCCCTTTTGTGGCTCCAGCCTCAAACTTCAGTTCCAGATTAGGTCCAAAACTTTCATTCAAAATAAATAAATAAACCAAAATTTTAAAACATAAAATAAAAAACAAAAACAGTCTCTCTCACAATCAGCAGTTTTTATTGTAGGTAAGAAAATAGTCTTATATATTTATTTATTTATTTGATCCACCAAGGGGAAAATTGTAAGTGTGAAATTTTTTTTCTGGATCCACCATCATGCTGTTACATGACAACAATATTAACAGCCCATGTTGTAGTGCTGGAAAATTCTTTATCAATATCTAAATTTTTTACTCTGGAACTGCCACAGACATGAATTTAAGTTTTACATAAATTGATTAGCATGCTTATGGAAGCGTATTACATTCACTGGATAAAAACAAATCCATTCTTTTTTTATCCAGTGAATGCAATACACCTCCGTAAGCATGCCCTCGACTTGCAATTAAAAAGAACAAACAAACAAAAAACTGTAAGCATGCCCTCGACTTGCAATTAAAAAGAACAAACAAACAAAAAACTGTAAGCATGCCTTCGACTTGCAATTAAAAAAGAACAAACAAACAAACAAACAAAAAACTGTAAGCATGCCCTCGACTTGCAATTAAAAAAGAACAAACAAAAAACTGTAAGCATGCCCTCGACTTGCAATTAAAAAAGAACAAACAAAAAACTGTAAGCATGCCCTCGACTTGCAATTAAAAAAGAACAAACAAAAAACTGTAAGCATGCCCTCGACTTGCAATTAAAAAAGAACAAACAAAAAACTGTAAGCATGCCCTCGACTTGCAATTAAAAAAGAACAAACAAAAAACTGTAAGCATGCCCTCGACTTGCAATTAAAAAAGAACAAACAAAAAACTGTAAGCATGCCCTCGACTTGCAATTAAAAAAGAACAAACAAAAAACTGTAAGCATGCCCTCGACTTGCAATTAAAAAAGAACAAACAAAAAACTGTAAGCATGCCCTCGACTTGCAATTAAAAAAGAACAAACAAAAAACTGTAAGCATGCCCTCGACTTGCAATTAAAAAAGAACAAACAAAAAACTGTAAGCATGCCCTCGACTTGCAATTAAAAAAGAACAAACAAAAAACTGTAAGCATGCCCTCGACTTGCAATTAAAAAAGAACAAACAAAAAACTGTAAGCATGCCCTCGACTTGCAATTAAAAAAGAACAAACAAAAAACTGTAAGCATGCCCTCGACTTGCAATTAAAAAAGAACAAACAAAAAACTGTAAGCATGCCCTCGACTTGCAATTAAAAAAGAACAAACAAAAAACTGTAAGCATGCCCTCGACTTGCAATTAAAAAAGAACAAACAAAAAACTGTAAGCATGCCCTCGACTTGCAATTAAAAAAGAATAAACAAACAAAACTGTAAGCATGCCCTCGACTTGCAATTAAAAAAGAATAAACAAACAAAACTGTAAGCATGCCCTCGACTTGCAATTAAAAAGAATAAACAAACAAAACTGTAAGCATGCCCTCGACTTGCAATTAAAAAAGAATAAACAAACAAAACTGTAAGCATGCCCTCGACTTGCAATTAAAAAAGAATAAACAAACAAAACTGTAAGCATGCCCTCGACTTGCAATTAAAAAAGAATAAACAAACAAAACTGTAAGCATGCCCTCGACTTGCAATTAAAAAAGAACAAACAAAAAACTGTAAGCATGCCCTCGACTTGCAATTAAAAAAGAACAAACAAAAAACTGTAAGCATGCCCTCGACTTGCAATTAAAAAAGAACAAACAAAAAACTGTAAGCATGCCCTCGACTTGCAATTAAAAAAGAACAAACAAACAAACAAACAAAAAACTGTAAGCATGCCCTCGACTTGCAATTAAAAAAGAACAAACAAAAAACTGTAAGCATGCCCTCGACTTGCAATTAAAAAAGAACAAACAAAAAACTGTAAGCATGCCCTCGACTTGCAATTAAAAAAGAACAAACAAAAAACTGTAAGCATGCCCTCGACTTGCAATTAAAAAAGAACAAACAAAAAACTGTAAGCATGCCCTCGACTTGCAATTAAAAAAGAACAAACAAAAAACTGTAAGCATGCCCTCGACTTGCAATTAAAAAAGAACAAACAAAAAACTGTAAGCATGCCCTCGACTTGCAATTAAAAAAGAACAAACAAAAAACTGTAAGCATGCCCTCGACTTGCAATTAAAAAAGAACAAACAAAAAACTGTAAGCATGCCCTCGACTTGCAATTAAAAAAGAATAAACAAACAAAACTGTAAGCATGCCCTCGACTTGCAATTAAAAAAGAATAAACAAACAAAACTGTAAGCATGCCCTCGACTTGCAATTAAAAAAGAACAAAAAAAACTGTAAGCATGCCCTCGACTTGCAATTAAAAAAGAACAAACAAAACTGTAAGCATGCCCTCGACTTGCAATTAAAAAAGAACAAAAAAAAACTGTAAGCATGCCCTCGACTTGCAATTAAAAAAGAACAAAAAAAAACTGTAAGCATGCCCTCAACTTGCAATTAAAAAAGAACAAAAACAAAAAACTGTAAGCATGCCCTCGACTTGCAATTAAAAAAGAACAAAAAAAAACTGTAAGCATGCCCTCAACTTGCAATTAAAAAAGAACAAAAACAAAAAACTGTAAGCATGCCCTCGACTTGCAATTAAAAAAGAACAAAAAAAACTGTAAGCATGCCCTCGACTTGCAATTAAAAAAGAACAAACAAAACTGTAAGCATGCCCTCGACTTGCAATTAAAAAAGAACAAAAAAAAACTGTAAGCATGCCCTCAACTTGCAATTAAAAAAGAACAAAAACAAAAAACTGTAAGCATGCCCTCAACTTGCAATTAAAAAAGAACAAAAAAAACTGTAAGCATGCCCTCGACTTGCAATTAAAAAAGAACAAAAACAAAAAACTGTAAGCATGCCCTCGACTTGCAATTAAAAAAGAACAAAAAAAAACTGTAAGCATGCCCTCAACTTGCAATTAAAAAAGAACAAAAACAAAAAACTGTAAGCATGCCCTCGACTTGCAATTAAAAAAGAACAAAAAAAACTGTAAGCATGCCCTCGACTTGCAATTAAAAAAGAACAAACAAACAAACAAACTGATGCGGGTTAGATCAGAGTCATCAAACACACGTGAAGGAAAACACCCGTCCTCTACGTCATAGTTTCTCACTATGATGCTCTTGTGTTTTTTAGCCTCATGTCTCCTCGTGTGGTTTTACAGCTGTGCATGTGATGCTGGCTCTGCTTTGGTGTTTAAAATCCTGACACCAGTGAGCTGGTGTTTCAGGCGGCAGTAAGAGCCCGTCTGTGGGTTTGTGTCTGCATCCTGTCCACAGTGCACGTGGCACACTGTGGAAGAAGAACAGAGCGTCTTTGCTGTTCTCACCGTTAGCCGTCCATCCCTGAGTGAGCGGGCGATGGATACTAGCGGTGAGGAAACACAAAGTCGCCACCACCTCTCGATGGTAAATTAGTCTGGATTGGTCTGAGAGAGTAGATCAGAGCAACATCTGACCGCCACATTTCTTTGTCCTTATTTTACTTCCAGAAATGTTTGCGTTGGTAATTTAACAAAGACATTGAAATATATTGTATGTAACTACCACTGAGAAAAAGGACATATTCACAAAAATGCTGCACCAGCTCATTTATTTTTAAGAAGACAAATACATTTATAGATGTTTGACAGGTTTAACGAGTGAAAATATAAGAAACCAGTATTTAATGCCACAGCTGATTCCATTCATCCAGTGATACGTTTAGGTACATCGAGTGTGTGGGGGTCACTTTCATGTCTTTCATTTGGCTGCCGTCAGTCGTCTCCACGTGTTGTTTTTTGTGTTGCTGTAGGTTTTTTTTTTTTTTTTTAAGTGGCTGTTTTCCTAACAGAGTGACTGATGGGTAAAGTTGTGATGTCACTTCAGTCAGAGGCTCTTCAGCCATCAAAACCCATCTGATGTGACACAACGCCCCAAAGTAAAACAGTGCACGTGTGAATAAACCCCAAGCTTTCCAACAGTGACCGATTCCAGCGAGTGTCATATTTAAACCTGATCCTGATGCTGTGCACAGACGATTTTAATCATTTATGATGGATTCAGTTGCAATTTATGATTTCACAGTTGCGACAGCATCACTGTGCTTCACAACAACCAGCCAGAGAAAACCAGCACAATCTGAGGCATGACAGGGCTCTTAAAAAAACAGTCCACACTTTAAAAAATAAAAACTCTTATGACAGCAGAACATCTTTTAATTCTACATCAGTTTCTCCCGAGGGGGAACAATTCTGGATCATTGTGGACATTGTTCTCTATAAATGTGTGTCCTTTTTTATTCAGCTGAGTCCTGACCTGAGGACTTGGGTCTCCTTTGTTGAGTCATTATGTGTTTTTTTTTTTTTGAGCAGCTGTATGGTTTTTCACTCCGTGCTGCACTGAACAACATACACCAGATTGCTTCTTTTTTTTTTTTTGGCGGGGGGGTGCGCATGTGCAGTGTTTGCTGCGATCTGTTTTTTAATCATTATGATTTTTCTTCCATATGTGAGGTTTTTTTTATTTTTATTGCTTGATTTTTCTTCTTTATATTAGGATTTTTTTTTTCTTTTACATGATTTTCTTCTTTATATTGGTTTTCGTTTGCTTTGTATTATGGTGATTTTTCTCCTTTATATTAGGATTTTTCTTTTATATTATTGTTTCTTCTTTATAATAGGTTTTCCTTGCATTATGATGATTTTTCTTCTTTATATTAGGATTTTTTTCCTTTTACATGACTTTCTTCTTTAAATTAGTATTCCTTTGCATTATGATGACTTTTCTTCTTTATATTAGGATTTTTTTTTTTTTCCTTTTATATGATTTTTCTTCTTTGTAGGTTTCCTTTGTATTAGGATGATTTTTCTTCTTTATATTAGGATTTTTAATGATTTTTTCTTCTTTATAATAGGTTTTCCTTTGTATTATGATTATTTTTTCTTTATGAGGTTTGTCAATAAAGTAACGTCCTTTTTATTTTTTTCAAAAACTATATGGATTTCATTCATATGTTTTTACGTCAGACATGCTTGAACCCTCGTGCGCATGCGTGAGTTTTTCCGCGCCTGTCGTGACGTCATTCGCCTGTGAGCACACCTAGGGAAGGAGTGGTCCCGCCCCCTCGTCGGATTTTCATTGTCTGGAAATGGCGGAATGAAAAGGACTTTTTTTCCATCAGAATTTTTTCAGAAGCTGTTAGAGACTGGCACCTGGAAACCATTCGAAAAATTTATCTGGCTTTCAGTGAAAATTTTACAGGCTTCACAGAGAATAAGTTCTGTTACTACAGCTTTAAGGACCCCTTTAAGGACGCTCGGCGTGCCGCGCTCCGAGCTGCGACGACGCGGCACAAGCCACCGGACCATTTCTAAACAGATGGCTCTGTGGATACGAGACCGTCGTGTGCTCTTTCTCTAGTTATCACAAGAGCTGGACATCAGCCATTTTCCGGCAGATTTCACTTTTAACAAGAGATTTTGTCATGGAAAGCCGCGCGGAGGCTTCGCGCGTAAAGACCGATTCATTTTGGAAGCGAGACAAAGGAACACCTCCGCTTCGGTGTGTCAGAGGACAAGTTTGGACATGTCTATCTCGGCTTTCAATGCTTACCAGTCCAGTAAGTATCAGTGAAATTGTGGAGAGCTGGGCATGTCCAAACTTGTCCTCTGACACGCCGAAACGGAGGTGTTCCTTTGTCTCGCTTCCAAAGCGAATCGGTCTTTACGCGCGAAGCCTCCGCGCGGCTTTCCATGACAAAATCTCTTGTTAAAAGTGAAATCTGCCGGAAAATGGCTGATGTCCAGCTCTTGTGATAACCAGAGAAAGAGCATATGATGGGCTCGTATCCACAGAGCAATCCGTTTAGAAATGGTCCGGTGGCTTGTGCCGCGTCATCGCAGCTTGGAGCGTGGCACGCCGAGCGTCCTTAAAGGTGTCCTTAAAGCTGTAATAACAGACCTTATTCTCTGTGAAGCCTGTAAAATTTTCACTGAAACCCAGATAAATTTTTCGAATGGTTTCCAGGTGCCAGTCTCTAACAGCTTCTGAAAAGATTCTGATGGAAAAAAAGTCCTTTTCATTCCGCCATTTCCAGACAATGAAAATCCGACGAGGGGGCGGGACCACTCCTTCCCAAGGCGTGGTCACAGGTGAATGACGTCACCGACAGGCGTGGAAAAACTCATGCATGCGCACGAGGGTTCAAGCATGTCTGACGTAAAAACATATGAATGAAATCCATATAGTTTTTGAAAAAAATAAAAAGGACCGTTACTTTATTGACAGACCTCGTATATTAGGATTTTTTTTTCTTTTATATGATTTTTCTTCTTTGTAGGTTTTCCTTTGTATTATGATGATTTTTCTTCTTTATATTAGGATTTTTTTTCTTTTGTATGATTTTTCTTCTTTGGAAGTTTTCCTTTGTGTTATGATGATTTCTCTTCTTTATATTAGGATTTTTTTCTTTTGTATGATTTTTCTTCTTTGGACGTTTTCCTTTGTGTTATGATGATTTCTCTTCTTTATATTAGGATTTTTTTTTCTTTTGTATGATTTTTCTTCTTTGGAAGTTTTCCTTTGTATTATGATGGTTTTTCTTCTTTATGATTTTTTTTTCTTTTGCATGATTTTTCTTCTTTACAATGGGTTTTGTATTGTATTGATTTGTTTTCATTATATTGGTATACATACAATATAATATAAAGTGATCATCTTAATATAATATAATATAATAAAGTAACATAATATATAATATAATAAAATCTTAATATAAAGAATATTCCTACCAAGATAGGGGAAAAGCAGATCATCTGTTTCCAAGTTACAATGCATCTGGAAAGTATTTACGGCCCTTCACTTTTTCCACATTTTGTTATGTTACAGCCTAATTCCAAAATGGAGTAAATTAATTTTCCCCCCTCAAAACTCTACTCACAACACCCCGTAATGACATGAAAAATGTTTTTTGGAATTGTTTTTGCAAATTTCTTAAAAATAAAAGATAAGAAATCACCTGTACATTAGTATTCACACCCTTTTGTTCAATACTTTGTTGATGCACCTTTGGCAACAGTTACAGTCTCAAGTGTTATTGAATATGATGGTGCACCTATCTTTGGACAGTTTTGTCCATTCCTCTTTGCAGCACCTCTCAAGCTCCATCAGGTTGGATGGGGAGCGTCGGAGCACAGCCATTTTCAGATCTCTCCAGAGATGTTCAATCGGCTTCAGGTCTGGGCTCTGACTGGGCCACTCAAGGACATTCACGGAGTTGTCCTGAAGTCACTCCTTTGATATCTTGACTGTGTGTTTAGGGCCATTGTACTGCTGGAATATGAAACGCCGCCCCAGTCTGAGGTCCAGAGCGCTCTGGAGCAGGTTTTCATCCAGGATGTCTCTGTACATTGCTGCATTCATCTTTCCCTCAATACTCACTAGTCTCCCAGTTCCTGCCACTAAAAACATCCCCACAACATGATGCTGCCACCATCATGCTTCACTGTAGGGATGGTACCTGGTTTTCTTCATCAGAAAGTGCAAAGATGAAACAAAGGCCAGAAGGAAAGTCAGCACTGCAGAATCACTGGCATCTGCAACAGGCGTCTGCCTTCATATGTCAGAAATGTCACAGAGGATGTAAATCTAAGATTGATCCACACAGTCAAACAAGATGATCCATTTGGTGCTAGACCACAGTCAATATGACTGACGGTTGACAACAGATAAGTAAGAAAATGCTGAGACCACATTTCACCTTTAAAAATGCCGAACTGTTTAGGTAGTAAAAAAATAATTATTTTTTTGGTGATCACCTGTGATTTACAAAGAAATGAGAGTATGTGTTATCCAATTTTTACAACAATTTTCCATCAGCTGGCATCTCTCTTTTTGTTCATATACACTGACAAAATAATAATAATTAAATTTAAAAATCAGGATTAGCTTCATAATTAAGTGGTTTATTTAATGGAGAAAAAGAATCACATTTTATTTCATTGGTGTGGGAATGCTAGTAACATTTCAGTTTAGATTTTCCTTTGACCCACAGATGAAGACCAAAACTTAGGGAGAAAAATGGCAAAAACTACATTAAATTTCTGTCATACCTAAAACCTTTGCAGATTAATTAATGCTACGTATTTACACATTTACCCTAATATTTACAAGGATCAAGCTAAATATTTAGCTAAATGTTGAGACAAATGTGCACCTTAATAAAAGAGCTAATTGTTCCTCCCTGAAAGAGAGATTAATAAAGTGTCTATTGACAGACATTTAGCATCTGAGGGCATGTTTATTCAAATTTGCAATTCATGGATGTTTTGTATGTGTTATATTGCAGCCTGCGGTCTTTTGATGTCAGTTTCAATTGCAATTTCAGGGGAACTTGGAACATATTAAAAACAGTAATAAAATAATAATAAAAAATGGCTATTAGTTCAAAATTTGCTCAGATGGAGTAATTCCGTGTAGAACCACCACTGATGGTGGGCACTGTGCTCATTGGGACCTTCAAAGCAACAGAAATGTTTCTGTACCCTTACCCAGATTTGTGCCTCCAAACAATCCCGTTTTGGAGGTCTTCAGACAATTTATTTGACTTCCTGCTTGGTTAGGAATTAGGTCGAGCATATCTCAGCAGGCCTTGGTCCAGCCACTGCACCTTGCTATTGAGGTGGGTGCTACCATTGAAATGTTACCTAGATTTACAGAATTTGATAGTATCTCACTAGGTGTGCTGACAAAACTCGTGACATCTACAAATAGCACAACCTGCTTATTTGATCCTACAGCAGGGGTGGGCAATGAGGGCTGAGACACTGCAGGTTTTCCTTGCAACCAATCACCTCAGCAGGTGGGTTGCTGATGAGCTTCTACCTTGAACATAAACACCTGGTCGTCTTGAAGTTACCTGCTGAAACACCTGATCATTAATGAAATCATGTGCTGAGGTGACTGGTAGCAAGGAAAACCTGCAGTGCTTTGGCCCTTCATGGTACATGATTGCCCACCCCTGCCCTACAGCAACAAAACTGTTTAAGGACCTGCGGCCCACTCTTGGGCCGACTGTGCTGGAAATTATTAATCTCTCACTAGCCTCTGGATCTGTTCCCTAATGTTTCAGATCTGCAGTGATTAAACCATTACTTAAGAAATCTAATCTTGACCCTAGTGTATTGAAGAAATACAGGCGATATCAAATCTGTCCTTTTGTTCTAAAATTCTGGAAAAGGTGGTGTCACAGCAGCTCATGGATCACCTTACTGAGAATAATCTTTTTGAGCCACTGCAGTCTGCTTTTAGGAAATATCATTCCACAGAGACAGCGCTCACTAGAGTAGTTAATGACCTTCTGCGAGCAATGGACTTGGACGCCACTACGGTTTTGGTGTTGTTAGATCTTAGTGCTGCGTTTGATACTGTGGATCATCATTGTACTTGATAGGCTGGAGAATTATTTTGGGATTACTGGAAGTGCCCTTGCATTGTTGACGTCATACCTGTCAAGTCGTTCTCATTGTGTCTTGCACAATAACACTACCTCTAGCCTTAGTGACATGAAATTTGGGGTCCCAGAGGGATCTGTCCTTGGCCCCTTGCTTTTTTCCCTTTATCTTGCACCCCTCTGTCATATTCTGTGGTGTTTTGGGATTACCTTACATTGCTATGCTGATGACACTCAATTGTACATGCCGATAACTGTTGGTAATCTCATTCATATATAATCCCTAGAGGATTGCCTTGCATCAGTGAGAAACTAGATGTCTAGTAATTTCGTGCTTTTGAACTCTGATAAGACTGAAATGATGGTTCTTGGTCCAGCAAGACATCGGCATCGGTTTGACCAGATAGTGCTTAGTTTAGGTTTGTGTGTTATACATCATACGGACAAAGTGAGGAACCTTGGGGTCATTTTAGATCCTACATTGTCCTTTGACCTCCACATTAAAGACATCATGAGGACTGCTGTCTTCCATCTGCGAAATATAGTGAAGATTTGTCCTATCCTGTCTATGGCTGATGCTGAGACCCTGATACATGCATTTGTTTCTTCCAGATTGGATTATTGCAATGTTTTATTTTCTGGGCTGCCGCAGTCCAGAATCAGGGGTCTTCAATTGGTTCAAAACGCAGCTGCCAGATTCTTGACACGAAGCAGAAGGTTTGACCACATTACTCCCATTTTGGCATCTCTTCACTGGCTTCCTGTCTCTGCGAGATCAGATTTTAAGATCCTGTTACTGGCCTATAAAATTGTTCACGGACCGGCACCGTCCTACTTGGCGGATCTACTTAAGCCCTGCGTACCAGCCTGGGCTCTGCGCTCACAGGATGCAGGATTGCTCTGTGTCCTTAGGGTGAATAAAAAGTCTGTGGGAAATAGAGCCTTTTCTTATCGTGCCCCGGTCCTGTGGAATGATCTCCCTGTGCTCGTGAGGCAGTCAGACTCTGTGGAGACTTTTAAGTCACCTCTGAATTTGTTTTCTATTTTATATGATTAATATATTGTTTACCATGCTTTTATTCATTTATTCTTTTATTTTTTTTTTATACCTTTTTAACTTTTTATCATGCTTTTAACCTTTTGATCATGTTCTTTGAAATTTTAATTTAGTTTGTTTTGGTTTTTATTGTTGAGTTGTTTTATGTGAAGGGCCTTAAAATGGCACTAGTGTGATTTGGCACTCTATAAGTTTAATAAATTGCATTGAATTGAAATTTGCTCTGACATGCACTGTCAATTGTGGGACCTTATATGTAGACAGGTGTGTGTCTTTCCAAATCATGTCCAATCAACTGAATTTACCCCAGGTGGACTCCAGTTAAGCTGTTGAAACGTCTCCAGGATGATCAGTGGAAACAGGATGCACCTGAGCTCAATATTGAGCTTCATGGGAAAGGCTGTGAATACTTAGGTACATGTGACTTTTTAGTTTTTTATTTTTAATAAATTTGCAAAAATCTTTAAGAAAATCATCTTGTCATTATGGGGTATTGTGTGTAGAATTTTGAGGAAAAAAAGAATTTGGAATAAGGCTGTAACATAAACTGTAGAAAAAGTGCAGCACTGTGAATACTTACCGGATGCACTGTTGTGCACAGACACACACAAGCGATAACTATACCGCTGGCATGCAAGCTAAAAACCTTTGTTGGTACAAAAGTGTGGTCCTGAGTATTAAGTTTCTGTTGTTTGTTTTTGTGAGTCTGATATTTTTCTTTAAAAAAAACTCAAGAAGAAGCTCTCAGACTAACAGAAGTCACATCATAACTTTACCTTTCAAAGAGCACAAATGTACATCCCTCACTCACCATCATGCACGACATCATCTTATTTTCCACCACATTATAAACAAATCTGACTTCAAACCTGTTTGACCTACAGAAAAACAAAGTGGTGAATACAATATATTTGATTATGTTAGATTACAAACACCCATCATATTTTCTGAAAGGAAATAAGCCTGGGAATCTAGCAGTCAAGCCAATCAAGTACGACGTCTCACAAAACAAACCCCTCCTGAGTTTCCTTGTTCAGGATGTGGCTGCTCATGAATCTGAGGAAAATTTGCAAAAATTATGCAAAACGATCAGCAAAATGACCTTTGACTGGATTTTTGTATTTTATATTAGGACCATTTTTGTGTTATATTTCTTCTTTATATTAAGGTTTCTATGTTTGCATTATAGTTTTCTACCTTATATTAGGATTTTTTTTTTAAAATTTCTTAATATTACAATTTTCAATTGATGTAATGTAATTACTCTTAATAATAGGATTTTCTTGTATTTTTCTTCTATATTAGTTGTTTTGTATTGTGATTTTTCTTCTTGATGTTAGGATTTTTTCTTTTTAGTATTATGATTTTTTTCTTCTTAATATTACAATTTTTAATTGATGTGTTATAATTATTTTTAATAATAAGTTTTTCTTGAATTTTTCTTCTATATTAGTTTTTTGTATTGTAAATTTTCCTTCTTAATACAATTTTTTGGCTATGTATTATGATTTTTCTTAATATTTTTTTAGTATTGTTCTGTATATTTTATGTATTGTTATAATTTCTCTTCTTTATATTTGGATTTTTCTTTTTCAGTATTGCCATGATTTTTTAAAGGATGCATTTATAGTATTACACTGAACAACAGCCCCAAGTGCAACACCTGATTGGTCCAGTTTCAGGTCTAAAGGGGTGATTTTGTCAGACGTTGGTCTTTAGCATTGATAATCAAATTGGACTGCTGTACTTTATTTGTTAGACAAAAAGGGTTCCTGTGTGATCCATCGTGCTGAACATGAAAAAACGCTGCTCACAGTGAAAACCCTCGGCCACGACTGCATCTGCCTTTTGCTCGTGCTGTGCAGCAGCTGCTTCTTCTGCAACTTCAAATCTTTTCTTGTGATCAGTGTGTGCCGATTACTCGAAGCGATATTAGTGGGGTCTGGCGTGCTAGGTTAGGCCTGGATTCTCAAAGCTTAGATTTCTATTTATACACTGTAGTCTTGCCTGCTGTCTGTGATATCTTGGCCAGACCTCGACTGTATCGCTTTGTACAATATGAAGTAGTATAAAAGTTGAATAACATAAAATAACATAATAAAATGTTATTTATGTTATTTCCCACGTGAAGAACTCCTGTAAACCTTGCAGTATTGAAACTCAGTGAACAAGGCATCTTAGACAAGCTGAAAAACAAATGGTGGTACGATAAGGGTGAATGTGGAACCAAGGACTCTGGAAGTAAGGTCAGTCGCTGCAGGTCTTTTTATACTGATTGCAAAAATGCATTTTGACCTAATTGTTCATACGCAAACATCGAAAGCATACATCGTCATGACATACTATACCTGGATACTTGCTTGAAGAATGGTGTGAAAAACTAGATTTGCTTCACACATAGTCTTATCTTATCATTAATCATTACATAAACATGGCTTCATCACAATCTATTAAAGTTTCAGCATGATCACATCTTTTTATTCATGCATTCATAAAATTCTGAAAAGTTGAATCATAGAATTGCAACCATTATACTGCTATTTCTTTTTCTTGCTTTCTTTCTTTTTTAAAGCAAATCTCTACTGAAATCTCATTTACTGGTGTCATTCGTCATTTGTATTCAAATTGCAACACAGCAGCCTGACCTTTATATCTTCTTTGACCATACAGTGGTTAAACAGTATATAATGGTCATGTTTGATGGATGGGGTATTAAAGTAAGGATTATTTTTACGTCCATCAATGTGAGGAACTTTATGAGCATTAAAGGATGAGTTCACTTTTTACTATGCCAGTCTCATTAAAATATTAGCAATCAAGCCTCTGGACCCAATCTTGGCAAACTACTGCGTGTGTTGTCATTTCAGCTGCTCCCGTCTTGGGACGGGGTCGCCACAGCGGATACAGCCAGATCCGCATTAGTAATTGGCACAAGTTTTATGACGGATGCCCTTCCTGACGCAACTAAAAGTGCGTAGGGTGCGTGCATTTGGGCACTGGAACCTGGCACATGGCTATTTATTGCATCAAAGTATCTCATTTAGGGGAGCAGTCACCAAAGCTCCCTGAAGTGAATCCATGAAGCAGTAAGGTAACATTTTTGTATTTATACATTCTGCTAAGGTAGATATGACAATGTGCTAGAGGGGAAACAATTTTGGTCTGACCCCTTCAAGAGAGGATAACTGGACTTCTGTTGTTTTAAATTAAAACTACCTAGATAAGCTTTTTGTCACAAACGATTTCCTGCTTACACATAAAAGCAACTACTCTCGCAGAGTAGGGGTATCATTATGTTGGGTTGCACATAGATTTATAATTTTCCATTAGTTTTTAATTTTTGTTTTGTTAATGTCTGTTTTCAATTCACTTTCATAGTAATTTGATGTGATAATGCACATCACTGTAAAAGAAGAATATACACATCGTGAACTCGCCTATGTAAACCTTAGTAATGTAATAATATCATTAGGAATATATGTTGTAAGTAATCCATCCATCCATTTTCTTCCTCTTTATCTGGAGTCGGGTCGCGGGGGCAGCAGCTCAAGCAAAGCCACCCAGACCTTCCGATCCACACACACCTCCCCCAGCTCCTCCGGGGGAACCCCAAGAACCCCAAGGCATTCCCAAGCCAGCTGAGAGATGTAGTCCCTCCAGCGTGTCCTGGGTCTTCCCCGTGGCCTCCTCCCAATGGGATGTGCCCGGAACACCTCTCCAGCGAGGCGTCCAGGGGGCATCCGGAAAAGATGCCCGAGCCACCTCAGCTGACTCAACGTGGAGGAGCAGCGGCTCGACTCCGAGCTCCTTCCAAGTGACCAAGCTCCTCACCCTATCTCTAAGGGAGTGCCCAGCCACCCTGCGGAGGAAACTCATCTCGGCCGCTTGTACTCGTGATCTCGTTCTTTCGGTCATGAGCAAAATCTCATGACCATAGGTGAGGATCGGAACGTAGATCGATCGGTAAATCAAGAGCTTTGCCCCCCTACTCAGCTCTCTCTTCACCACGACAGTCCGATACAGCGACCGCATCACTGCAGATGTTGCACCGATCCATCTATCGATCTCACGCTACATCCGTCCCTCACTCGTGAACAAGACCCCGAGATACTTAAACTCCTCCAGTTGAGGCAAGGACACTCCACCGACCTGAAGAGGGCAAAGCACCTTTTTCCGGCCGAGAACCATCGCCTCGAATTTGGAGGTGCTGATTTTCATCCCGGACGCTTCACACTCGGCTGCAAACCGCCCCAGTGCACGCTGAAGGTCCTGATTTGACGAAGCCAACAGAAGCACATCGTCCGCAAACAGCAGAGACGACATTCTGTGGTTCCCAAACCAGGCCCCCTCTACACCCTGGCTGCGCCTAGAAATTTTGTCCATAAAAATAATGAACAGAACTGGTGACAAAGGGCAGCCCTGGCGGAGGCCAATGTGCACTGGAAACAGGTTTGACTTACTACCGGCAATGCGAACCAAGCTCCTGCTGCGGTCGTACTTGTGGAAACTGCATTTGAGTACAACACAAAGAGACTTGATTGCTAACAATGTTCTAATATGAGGTTAAAAAAAGTTAACTTGTCCTTGAACCAACTTGTTCCTCAGAAACAGAATCTGCAGCGCTGCTAGCGTAGAACACAAATGGTAAAACACA
Organism: Thalassophryne amazonica; assembly: GCF_902500255.1. Taxonomy (NCBI): domain Eukaryota; kingdom Metazoa; phylum Chordata; class Actinopteri; order Batrachoidiformes; family Batrachoididae; genus Thalassophryne; species Thalassophryne amazonica. Next base: position 87,263,509 of record NC_047111.1, read on the forward strand.
TGAATTAATTTCAAAATTACTGTTTGTTTTTAATAGCAGCAAAATGGTTCAGTTCGTTTTTCACAGCTTGCCACTTTGATTGAACATGTTCAAATCCAATGTGTTGAATGATAAGCTTAGTAGCTATGCTAGTCAACCACGGGTTTAATTTGTAGACCTGTACGACCACGACCGCCTTCCTCCCCCATTATAGCAAGAAAGATAATTATACAGAGTTCATTTTGTCTCAAAATGTCAAAGTGACAGATGTTTGATGGAAGTATAGAATATCCTGAGCATGAAGCTAACTGGCGTGCTTGCTAGTAATGGGCATGTGAGCTTAACCTGGTAACTTCCGCTTTTCTCATAACATGAAAATCTGCATAACCCCCTTAATTAACACACAACTCTTTCACTGCTTTTAGTGACCTTGAGTTTGACATTTGAAGGTCACCCAAGGTCATAGGTCACATGAACATTGGAAAAGTCATATATGACTTCGCATTAGTGGTAAACAGCAACCACAGTATAGTACTGTATATATACTACACTGTGGTTTGTTTACAGTGCCTTTAAACAATTCCTTTGAATACAAGAACCATTTAAATGTCATCTTTATATAAGCATTAGGGATAGATTTTGACCTTGAACTGTGACCTTGATGTTTAACCAATTTTTAACCAAATCAAATGACTGACCCTCAATCATTTCAACAATTTTTGTCAAAAGCAGATCAAAAGTCCAACTTAATTTTTTTTTCATGTATACACAAACCCCTCCTGAGTTTCCTCGTTCAGGATGTGGCTGCTCATGAATCTGAGGAAATAATTGGATTTGTATCTACAACCTCAATTCCAATGAAGTTGGAACATTGTGTGAAATGTAAATAAAAACAGAATACAATAATTTGAAAATCCTCTTCAACCTATATTCAATTAAATACACCACAAAGACAAGATATTTAATGTTCAAACTGATACACTTTGTTGTTTTTGTGCAAATATTTGCTCATTTTGAAATGGATGCCTGCAACACATTTCAAAAAAGATGGGACGGGGCAACAAAAGACTGGGAAAGTTGATAAATGCTCAAAGAACACCTAATTGGAAACAGGTGAGTGTCATGATTGGGTATAAAAGGAGCATCCCCAAAAGGCTCAGCCGTTCACAAGCAAAGATGGGACGAGGATCACCACTTTGTGAACAACTGCATGAAAAAAAATAGTCCAACAGTTTAAGAACAAGGTATCTCAACGTTCAATTGCAAGGAATTTAGGGATTCCATCATCTACAGTCCATAATATAATTAGACGATTCAGAGAATCTGGAGAACTTTCTACACATAAGTGGCAAGACCGAAAACCAACATTGAATGCCCGTGGCCTTCAAACCCTCTGGCAGCACTGCGTTAAAAACACATTGTGTAAAGGATCTTACCGCGTGGGCTCGGGAACACTTCAAAAAAACCATTGTCAGTTTAACACAGTTTGTCGCTACAGCTACAAGTGCAAGTTAAAACTCTACCATGCAAAGCGAAAGCCATAAATCAACAACATCCAGAAACGCCGTCACCCTCTCTGGGCCCGAGCTCATTTGAAATGGACAGACACAAAGTGGAAAAGTGTGCTGTGGTCTGATGAGTCCACATTTCAAATTGTTTTTGGAAATCATGGTCGTCGTGTCCTCTGGACAAAAGAGGAAAAAGACCATCCAGACTGTTACCAGCGCAAAGTTCAAAAGCCAGCATCTGTGATGGTATGGGGGTGTGTTAGTGCCCATGGCATGGGCAACTTACATATCTGTGATGGCACCGTCAACACTGAAAGGTACATCCAGGTTTTGGAGCAACACATGCTGTCATCCAAGCAGCGTCTTTTTCAGGGACGTCCTTGCTTATTTCAGCAAGACAATGCCAAGCCACATTCTGCGACAACAGCGTGGCTTTGTAGTAAAAGAGTGTGGGTACTAGACTGGCCTGCCTGCAGTCCAGACCTGTCACCAATTGAAAATGTGTGGCACATTATGAAGCGCAAAATACAACAACAGAGACCCCGGATTGTTGAACAACTGAAGTTGTACATCAAGCAAGAATGGGAAAGAATTCCACCTACAAAGCTTCAACAATTAGTGTCCTCAGTTGGTAAACGCTTATTGAGTGTTGTTAGAAGGAAAGGTGATGTAACACAGTGGTAAACATACCACTGTCCCAGATGTTTTGAAACGTGTTGCAGGCATCCATTTCAAAATGAACAAATATTTGCACAAAAACAATAAAGTTTATCAGTTTGAACATTTTGTCTTTGTGGTGAATTCAATTGAATATAGGTTGAAGAGGATTTGCAAATCACTGTATTCTGTTTTTATTTACATTTTACACAACATCCCAACTTCATTGGAATTGGGATTGTAAGAAGGTGTCCCTGCATGTGATGTAGTGCAGCAGATAATATTTATAGGGGAATCCTTCAAATGGTGATGCAAGCACTAAATTCAGCACTGGACTGGCCATTTGACTTTTCAGTAGGTGGCCAGGTAGGGGTCAGTTGAACAATTACACAGGGGTCAAAATTCAAAAATGCTCCAAAAAATGCTTTGATCATAAAGATCCCAAAAAGGTATAGTTTGGACTATCTACGACTGAATGTTTTGGAGTTATGAGGTAAAACAGCAAGAATGGTGACAAAGGTCAGTTTCAGTTTGTACAGGGGTCAAAAGTTAAAGTCACTTCAATGTTGGGTTTTAAAAAGAAACTAGCACATTGTCCATGCGAATCCACGGGCTCTAGATTGGGTCGTGTTTATAAAATAGGTAGCTGACGTTTTTCAGTGGTGGTAAGTTATGCAAAGCTTCTATAATTAATTTAACTGAAAGTGCAGGAAATTAAAATAAGAACGTTTTGTGAATAATTGTATTTATTATTTGGCACATTTAGTTGATGTCATGTTTTACAACTGGTAAGGTTGAGATATTTCATTTGTTCAGAGCTTGTCTGGTTACCAGGGACTGATTAATGGTGATATCAATTGTTGGGAAAGTGTAGGTACACGGACCCACAACAGGGGGCGCAAATGAACGGACAATGGAGGAAGTCAAATAACAACACTTTACTGTTGTGAAATGGGCACAACATACACAACAGATTACAACAATAGACAAAAAGCCAAATCACAAAAGGTGTCGTGTGGGCAGGCTTGAAGATAGAAGACGTCTGTCCAAAGCAGAACCGGAACCACACGATTTCCTCCGCCACCAGACCCCGGGAATACTGGAGCCGCCAAGTCCCGAACTCCCAGGTGGCCACTGCCTCCGCGTGTCGGACCTGGTACTGCTGGCAAGGAACAAAAAACAATTAAATGTGGGCGCGTTTGCACCCAGCAATCCACACGGCAGGAAAACTACCTCCACCTCTCGTTGGAAAAAGAGTCTGCTATACTATGCACAAAAGTCACAAAAGGTTACTGTCGAAAAATCACACAGCTGAGAACGTTACCTTCCAGGTAGAGCGATATCTTGGCAAAGAGGTGGAGACGTCGTCCTGCTGATGTACCCCTGCTGATCAGGTGATTGGTAACAGCTGTTGCAGGTGATGCGTGACAGCTGTCACCCTGGCTGCTCCTGTGAGGCGGCTGCGCCCTCTGGTGCCTGGAGCCCGCACTCCAGACAGGGCGCCCTCTGGTGGTGGGCCAGCAGTACCTCCTCTTCTGGCGGCCCACACAACAGGACCCCCCCCCCTCAACGGGCGCCTCCTGGCGCCCGACCAGGCTTGTCCGGGTGGCGGCGGTAGAAATCGGCCAGGAGGGCCGGGTCCAGGATGAAGCTCCTCTTCACCCAGGAGCGTTCTTCGGGACCATACCCCTCCCAGTCCACCAAATACTGGAAGCCCCGGCCCATCCTACGGACATCGAGCCGGCGTACAGTCCAAGCCGGCTCGCCATCGATGATCCGGGCAGGAGGCGGCGCCGGACCCGGAGTACAGAGGGGTGAGGTGTGATGCGGTTTAACTCGGGACACATGAAACACAGGATGGATCCGCAGTGAGGCCGGAAGCTGAAGCCTCACTGCGGCTGGACTGATGACCTTAAGGATCTTGAAAGGGCCGATGTAACGGTCCTGTAGCTTGGGGGAGTCCACTTTGAGGGGAATGTCCTTTGTGGATAACCACACCTCCTGCCCTGGCCGATACGCAGGGGCCGGGGTCCGCCGACGGTCTGCATGGGCTTTTGCCCTCGTCCGGGCCTTTAGCAAAGCAGAACGGGCGGCACGCCACACCCGACGGCACTTCCGTAGGTGGGCCTGGACCGAGGGCACACCGACCTCTCCCTCAACCACCGGAAACAACGGGGGCTGATACCCCAGACACACCTCAAAAGGGGAGAGGCCGGTGGCTGAAGACACCTGGCTGTTATGGGCATACTCGATCCAGGCCAAATGGGTACTCCAGGCCGCCGGGTGTGCGGCAGTCACGCAGCGCAAGGCCTGTTCCACCTCCTGGTTTACCCGTTCTGCTTGCCCGTTGGTCTGAGGGTGGTACCCGGACGAGAGACTCACCGTGGCCCCCAGTTCCCGGCAGAAGCTCCTCCAGACTTGCGAGGAGAACTGGGGACCGCGATCGGAGACGATGTCTGTTGGAATCCCATGCAGCCGGACGATGTGGTGGACCAGGAGGTCCGCTGTCTCCTGGGCTGTTGGGAGCTTCGGGAGGGCCACGAAGTGGGCCGCCTTGGAGAATCGGTCCACTATCGTGAGGATGGTGGTGTTACCCTGGGACGGCGGGAGGCCTGTGACAAAATCCAGGCCGATGTGGGACCAGGGGCGATGAGGCACAGGCAGCGGCTGGAGTAGTCCTGATGCCCTGCGATGGTCAGCCTTGCCCCTGGCGCAGGTGGTGCAGGCCTGGATATAATCCCGGACGTCGGCCTCTAGGGACGCCCACCAGAAGCGCTGCTGGACAACTGCCACGGTTCTTCGCACCCCTGGATGACAGGAGAGCTTGGAGCCGTGACAGAAGTCCAGGACTGCAGCCCTAGCTTCTGGTGGGACGTATAGTTTGTTCTTCGGCCCAGTTCCGGGGTCCGGGCTTCGTGCCAGGGCCTCCCAGACGGTTCTCTCTACGTCCCAGGTGAGGGTGGCCACGATAGTGGACTCCGGGATGATGGATTCCGGTGGATCCGACAACTCCGCTTTGACTTTGTCTTCATGTACCCGGGACAAGGCATCCGATCTCTGGTTTTTGGTCCCGGGACGGTAGGTGATCCGGAAGTCAAAACGGCCGAAGAACAGTGACCAGCGGGCTTGCCTGGGGTTCAGCCGCTTGGCGGTCCTCATATACTCCAGGTTCCGGTGGTCAGTGAAAACCGCGAATGGCACGGACGTTCCCTCCAACAGATGTCTCCACTCTTCAAGAGTCTCTTTCACCGCAAGGAGTTCTCGATTGCCGACGTCATAGTTCCGTTCGGCCGGGGTCAACCTGCGGGAAAAATAGGCACACGGGTGAAGGACCTTATCGGTCTTCCTGCTCTGGGAAAGCACAGCTCCTATCCCTGAGTCCGAGGCGTCCACTTCAACCACTAACTGGCGACTAGGATCGGGCTGCACCAGAACGGGTGCAGACGAGAAGCGCCGTTTCAACTCCTTGAACGCGGCATCGCAACGATTTGACCAGGTGAAGGGGACTTTTGGTGAGGTCAGGGCTGTCAGGGGGCTAACTACCTGACTGTAGCCCTTAATGAACCTCCTGTAGAAATTTGCAAAGCCGAGGAACTGTTGCAGCTTCCTACGGCTAGTGGGTTGGGGCCAGTCTCTCACCGCCGCAACCTTGGCCGGATCAGGAGCGACGGAGTCGGGGGAGATGATAAACCCCAGGAAGGACAAAGATGTGCGGTGGAACTCACACTTCTCGCCCTTCACAAACAGCCGGTTCTCCAACAACCGCTGCAGGACCTGACGTACATGCCGGACATGAGTCTCAGGATCCGGAGAAAAGATGAGTATATCGTCTAGATATACGAAGACGAATCGGTGCAGGAAATCCCGCAAGACATCATTAACTAATGCTTGGAACATCGCGGGGGCGTTTGTGAGGCCGAACGGCATGACCAGGTACTCAAAGTGACCTAAGGGGGTGTTAAATGCCGTCTTCCACTCGTCTCCCTTCCGGATCCGAACCAGGTGATACGCATTTCTAAGATCTAGCTTAGTGAATATTTGGGCTCCATGCAGGGGCGTGAACACTGAATCCAACAGGGGCAACGGGTATCGATTACGAACCGTGATTTCGTTCAGCCCCCTATAATCAATGCATGGACGAAGTCCGCCGTCTTTTTTACCCACAAAAAAGAAACCTGCACCCATCGGGGAGGTGGAATTCCGGATCAACCCGGCGGCTAAAGAGTCCCGGATGTAGGTCTCCATTGATTCACGCTCAGGTCGTGAGAGGTTGTACAGCCTGCTGGACGGGAACTCAACGCCTGGAACCAAATCAGTGGCACAATCGTACGGACGGTGGGGGGGAAGGGTGAGCGCCAGATCCTTACTGAACACATCCACAAGGTCATGGTACTCCACCGGCACCGTCCCTAGATTGGGCGGGACTCTGACCTCCTCCTTAGCCTGCTAACCGGGAGGAACCGAGGAACCTAAACATACCCGATGGCAGGTCTCGCTCCACTGAACCACTACCCCGGACGGCCAATCGATCCGGGGATTGTGTTTTAACATCCAGGGGAACCCTAGAATCACACGGGAGGTGGCAGGAGTCACACAAAACTCGATCTCCTCCCGGTGTTTCCCTGACACCACCAGAGTTACTGGTGGTGTCTTATGTGTGATTAGAGGGAGTAGGGAGCCATCTAGTGCCCGCACCTGCACAGGCGAGGTAAGCGCCACCAGAGGGAGCCCTATCTCCCTGGCCCATCTGCTGTCTAACAGATTCCCTTCAGAGCCCGTGTCCACCAGTGCTGGGGCCTTCAGGGTTAAATCCTCATAAAGGATTGTCACTGGGAGTCGTGTGGCAATATGGGTATGTCCCACGTGAATGTTTTGGCCCACCCCTAACCCAGTGTCTAGGGGCGGGCGTTGGTGTTTAACCGCTCGGGGCAGTCCCTCACTTGATGCTCTATTGAGCCACAAACTTCGTGAAAAACGGCTGGGGGCCAAACGTTGGCAGTCAGACCAGACCACCTCTGCCTCGCATCCCTGAGGACCTCTGGGCGCAATTACTGTAAGCCCTGTGAAACCGTTTAGTTCTTGGGGGTCTGCCCAAAGGCTCCCGAAAGGCAGGCCGCTGGGAGAGCTGGCCCTCAACTGTGAAAGCATGTGCAGCTCTGGCAGTCGGTGGGAGCCTGGATGTAGAGTGAAAAGCTGTAGCATGTCTGACTGGCTGAGGTCTGGAAGACAGGTGTAGGTCAACAAACTGCTGCTGTGATTTACTAGCCTCAACAGCACGCTCCAAAGTTTGTTGGGCCGCAGGTCCAAATACTTGGCCTGGAAGAATCGGCAGCGAACGGAGTGTGCCTCTGCAGAATTCGGACAGGGAGGACTGCGCAAGCCACACCTGATGTCTAGTGATGGTAAGGGTTGACATCAGTCTGCCAAGCTCTGTGGACATATAAGCAAAGGTTTGGAGTGAGGCATCACTAAGTCTTTGCATAGCATCATCAACCTCTGCCTCCCTCAGACTGAGAGGGCAAGGGCTAAATGGGACAGTGAGTTGCCTAGGCGACCGACATGAGCAGCTATGTCCGGCCGAGTAGCATCGGCCGGAGCCACAACCAGGTTTGCAATAATGCTGTCAATGGCGGGCATATGGTTCAGACCATACTGCGCCGAATCACACAGAGCTAAGGGCTCTGCAGTCCTGCGATAGATGGGTCAATGATTTGGGGTCCGCCCAACATCGGTGGAGCTCCTCGATATATGGTTGTGAAACTGGAATGTTGAACTCAGGCTTCTGAGTGACTTTGAAAAAGGCACTTGAAGCGGTGGTTTCCGCAGGGGGATTGTCGATTCCAAGCCTGGATAAAGCCATCTGAACAGCTTGCTTGACAAAGGATAGTCCAGGTCTGGTTTGCGGCAGGGACTCTGCCTCAGAGGTGTGAGAGCCCACTAATGAATGGCTTGAAGAAAGAACCCTCTCATCCTCATCCTCCACATAGTTTATGTACAAGTAATCAGTCACAGCAATAGACATGACATCTTCCTTCTGCTGAGTAACTACATTGGTCTGATCAGCCTCATTAGGGACAACAGGAACTGTCACGGCATCCCTAGGCTGTAGATTCAAAAGCAAGGACTTAATCTGAGCAAACTCAGAAGTCAATGTTTTGACATTTTCAGCCAAAGCATGGTCATGAGTAACCTTCTTAGCAGAAGGGACTCCTGCATGTGGGCATTTACAGCGCTTTGGTTCCTTCCTGGGGCTGGAGGCCAAAGTCTCACTAGATATTCCACTTTCCAATGCCGCAAGTCTAGCAGATCTTTCTGGCACAATTAAGGCAGGCATCGCCAGTCAGGGCTTCCCTCAGGTGTCCGATCCCAAGACACGAGGGGCAAAACATATGTCCATCATTTGGGCTCAAGGGAGCCAAACAGGTACTACAGCCATGCAACAAAGGACCTGTCAATATTGTGGACTGCGTGCAGATGGCTAACGCAAGCCCTGACAGTTACAGATAGAAAGACAAAGCGTGAATCACACGCAGTGTAAATAGTAACACGAGGCACGGAGCGTGAAGCACTCACAGCCGTCGACTTGACACGAGGCACGGAGCGTGAAGCACTCACAGCCGTCGACTTGACACGAGGCACGGAGCGTGAAGCACTCACAGCCGTCGACTTGACACGAGGCACGGAGCGTGAAGCACTCACAGCCGTCGACTTGACACGAGGCACGGAGCGTGAAGCACTCCAGCCGTCGACTTGACACGAGGCACAGGGCGTGAAGCACTCACAGCCGTCGACTTGACATGACGCACGGAGCGTGAAGCACTCCAGCCGTCGACTTGTCACGAGGCATGGGGCGTGAAGCACTCACAGCCGTCGACTTGTCACGAGGCATGGGGCGTGAAGCACTCACAGCCGTCGACTTGTCACGAGGCATGGGGCGTGAAGCACTCCCAGCCGCAGACTTGAGACGAGGCACGGAGCGTGAAGCGCTCACAGCGTAAAAGCCTTGTATTAACTTCTACACTGTGAGCGCTTCACGCTCCGTGCCTTGTATTAGCTTTTATACTGTGAGTGTTTCACGCTCCCAGTGTTTCAGTTATCTGCTGCACCAATACTACTTTGCATGAATGTAAATATAATAATTTATTTAAATAGCGCATTCCAATAAAACATTACGAAGGACATTTGCACTTAAAAATTATTAATTGCAAAAAAGTTTAAAAGAGGACAAGAATTTCCAAACCCATTCTGAAAGAGACCACAAAAGACAACATAAAAAGCTGTATATAAAAAGAACAGAATTTAATTTTAAACGGCCATGCTGTGGTATGATTATTGATTGATTATTGTCCCATACAAACTGTACAACCACAAAATTGAAATTATAGAATAAGACCAAGTGTTAAGATTTACAGGTAACAGAGCACATAAATCTAACTTTAAAAGACTCAACAGAATTTGACAATCCAACCTCAACTGTGAGATTACACGACAGAAAATGTGACATATGATGACAATCAGGGCTCAACCTTACTAAAAAAGTATACTTAAAGTTTATTTGATTCAATAAACTGATGTAAACCTCAAATTTAGTCCCTAAGTACATGGTTCAAAGTATACTATTTCAAAACTTAGTCAAGTTTGAGTATATAACTATTTTTATTTTTACAGTGCAAGTGACCTTGTAGGTATTACTTGTAGCCCAGTTTTTAGTTTATGGAAGTACACTATACCCAAGGGACTATGACATCCTGGGATTTAATCCAAGAACAGTCTGGCCCACTTCAGTAATACCATGAAGTCCAGTTTTACAGCATGTGATTTGTGGGTTACTTGAAGAGAGTTACTTCTTATAGCTACAAGTATTCTTGCCAGTATACACAAAGTACACTGAGATTATTCTGTATATTTGTCAGTATACGACAAGTACACTGAGGTTGTTCTGCATACTTTTCAGTATATGCCAAGTACAGAGATTTTTTTGGTATATTTACCAGTATACATGAAGTATACTTCGAGTATTCTATATATTTGTCACTATACACCAAGTATACTTAGATTATTCTGTGTATTTGTCAGTATACACCAAGTATACGTAGAATATCCTCTATATTTGCAAGTATACTGAGAATTTTCTGTATACTTCTCAGTAGAAACATCTGTTAAGTATGTATCTGATAATTTAATTTAACCTTTATTTAACCTGGTTAGTCCCATTGAGATCAAGATCTCTTTTGCAAAGGAAACCTGGGCAGTTCTAAAGTTTCCAATTCACCTAACCTCATCACTCATCTTCAACCGCTTATCCGGGTTCGAGTCGCGGGGGCAACAGCTCCAGCAGGGGACACCAAACTTCTCTTTCCTGCATGTCTTTAAATGTGGGTGAACGCCGGAGCACCCGGAGAAAACCCACGCAAACACGGGGAAAACATGCAAACTCCACACAGAAAGGCCACAGGTTGGAATCAATCCCATGACCTTCTTACTGTGAGGCAACAGTGCTAACCACTAAGCCACTGTGTACATAACAAGTAAACTGAAAGTATACTTGCTTATTTTCAGTTTAAAAGAGGTATACTGTGAGTAAACGTGGATAAACCACCTTTTGGTTAGGGTCAGACGAATTTCCCATCCTCTAGTTAGTGACTAACCTGCTCTACAACTGAGCCCTTGTCAAAATCTCATGTTACCATGAGTCACGGGGAGGTGATGGTCCCGGTGTTGAAGCGATGGGTTTCAGACCAGATCGATTCCCTGTCAGACTGCTGTGCAGTTCAGGCTCTTAATTGGCATGGCACTGACATTGGTATGAATGTAAGGCATCATTGTAAAACATCCACTTAGCGACTGTACACAATGACAGAAAGTACTTCAGTCACAAACGCCACCATTACCGCTGAAGTACAGCCATCTGCTCCTGTTTATTTCTAGCAAGCACATTTAATTCATTTAGCGTCATGCATTTCTCAAAATGTTATGTTCTGTCAAACAATAATTTCCTCTCAGACACACTGAGACAAACTAAACTCTATAGAATTAGACATTTGATACTAAGTTGTTCCAATTTGCTTCAATTTATAGAGATAACAGGAAACTGTGTCAAGATATTTTGTAGAATACTCTAGAAAACCTTGTTGTAGTTGCAGTTTAGTGAGGCTGGAAATGTATACAGGATTTTTTGTTCAGGAATGCCACTTTAAAAATTCTTAATTATGGTCTTTACATCCCCTCAGGACAAGACGAGCGCACTAAGCCTGAGTAACGTGGCTGGAGTCTTCTATATTCTGGTGGGAGGGCTCGGCCTAGCTATGACCGTGGCTTTAGTAGAGTTCTGCTATAAGTCACGGCAAGAAACCAAAAAACTTAAGCTGACAAAGAATGCCCAAAACTTTAAGCCAGCCCCTCCAGCAAACACCCAGAATTTTGCCACGTACCGTGAAGGCTACAACGTGTATGGAATGGAGAGTGTTAAAATCTAAGGGGTAGGTTTCATCCTGTCAGAAAAAAAAAAAAAAAAACTTTTAATCAACTGTTGGTTTTCAGCCAAAGTGTGACATGTCCTGACACACATGTTGTTGGATTTACAGGAATGTGTTTATTCCCAGTGGATGGGGGGAGGGAGGGCGACCGCTGTGTGTGAGCCCAACACACCGAGGTGCATTCTGGAGGCAGCTTGGACCCGAGCGCAACGCCAACCTGCACTCATTCTGGAACTTTGAGGCTGGACACAATCACAGGGCGTTTGCTCCTGGAAACATGGGACTCACCTCTTGTAGTGCCTTAAGGAGCATTTAGCATCATGGCAATGCAAATCAGATTGTGTACATGTGGGTGGAACAAGACAAGAAAATAGGATTTCTGAATAGGGGTGGGGGTGGGTGTCATTCTATTTTGAAGGGAAAGACAAGAAAAAAATAAGCCATGATTTGCAGTCAAAACATCATTAGATATTTTGAATTCTTTACAGACTTATTTTTGTGGTGAAATCTTATGTTGTTTAAATGTTCTGTTTATAGTGAAGTCATTTTCATATTCTGCTCTTAGACTATTTTCAGTGTCATAATATTTAGGACAAAGAATCAGTAACTTAAGCGTCAATAAAAGCAGCCCAAGTTTTACTTAGAAAATGTCCGACTGGAGGTCACCTCTAATAGTGTTTGTTCAGCATCAACAAAATTCAGTGTACTGATTTTGATTCAGGCAGCATTTACGTCAACTGGCAGTTTTTATTGAAATAACTTCCTGCCATATTGTTGAAAAAAGTTCCGGTTTCTTTGGTGACCCCTTTTTTTAACGTAACGGCATCTTTAAATGATCTGAGCCTTGAAGCAACACTTCCTACACGCTCTCCTCTAAACGCAGTTATCTGCAGCTTGAAGCTCGACTTTCTGCTGAATAACTCCTCCCTTTCTTTTGGTTGTTAGAAGCTTTTTGTCTATGCATTATTCAGACTGTGAGCTGGGTGAAATGTACATTTCTTTGTGTTTTTTTTAATAATGTGAAGGAAAACTTTAAAATACTATAAACTGTGTATGTCTATATTTGTATATTAGGCTTTCTCATCTGCCCCCCCCCCCCCAACCCCCTCCCGCCCTCCAAAAGTGCATGTGAATTTGGTGATAATTTTACCAAATTACCTCTCTAAAGTGGACTCTGCTTAAGTTAACATCCAACAACAACATGTGATGGAGTTTGGATTTGTTTCTTCCCAGTCATTTGTGTCAACCATGAGGGTTGCATGTGGGGACACAACAAGCATCTTTAAAGGGGTCATATAAAAAGGATTTTAATACATTTACTTAATAAAAAAATAAGTTTGTATTCAGCTTTCAGTATGTTTGTTTGTTTGTTACACAAAGGCTTTGAAATGTTTGAAGGAATGAATATGAAAAGCAGAAACACTTGATATAACATGAAGAAAAACACTTGTTTGAGATAATGGTGAGTCTTCTGATTGTATGTTGGAATTACACATCAACTTCATCAGTGTTTAATGGCTAACATGTAGAGTAAATCCACGAAGGTCAAACCATGGAGGTAAATAAACACTAGTCTTGGGAGAGGGACCGTCACGAGTTTGTGACCTACAGCACTGAGATCCACAAGTCAAGTCAATAATATGTATTATGAGTACAGTCCATTTTCAATAACTGTCAGCTAACTTTCTTGTATAAAACCTGCCATCTGGTGGCCGTGGGAAGTACTACAGGAATCTGAACAACACGTTCCATCAAGAAATGTTTGGCAGTGATTAAAGAATAAAAATAATATGAGCATAGAGCACCAGTAGACACACTTACTGGAAAAAGCAGGTACAGAAAATTAATGAATGTCCTCAACCTATTTGTCTAAGTATTGAGCCTTTCTCAGGAGTGCAGTGGTGTTTGATGTCCAGGTCCTTGATGTGGCTGTCAGGTAACCTGAAGTCTGAGACCCTCTACACATATTCTCTGGCTGGCTGTCTGGTCTAGTTCTCCTGAAGTCTAGGATGAGTTCTTTGGTCTTGCACACCATAACGACAGCCACTGAACCTCCTCCCGGTATGCAGTAGGGTTGGGACGACTAACCAAAATCATTAGTCGACTAGTCGGGTACCATTAGTCGTCAGCTAGTCGTCAACTGAATCTGACATTAAATGAATGAAGCCAATTTCAAATCTTCATGGTGAAACTCAAATTGTACATTTATTTAACAAATATAAGCACAAAAATCACAAATACAAAAAAACAGCATTAGCATGAAGGCGACCTGTTTGAGCCGACTAATTCAACTGCCAGGGTTCACACACACTTTCTTCACTGAGTGAAAGAAGTGGTGTCAGCTCCAGCAGGTCTGCTCATTTAAGGATTAAATGAACTTAATAAATGGCTTTCGACTAGTCGACTAATCTTGTTCCCTAGTCGTAGTCGACTATTACGACTAGTTGTCCCAGCCCGAGTATGCAGTCTCCTCCTCTCCTGAGATGAGCCCCAACACGGTTGTGTCATCAGCAAACTTAACGATGACATTGCTCAGGGGGTGGGGGTGCAGTCGTGGGGCTCAGCACACAGCTCTGGGGGGGGGGGGGGGGGGGGAGCTGGTGCTGAGGCTCAATGCTGAAGAGAGATGGGGTCCTACTCTGACTCACTGAGGTCGGTCTGTCAGAGTCTATGATCCAGTAGCAGATGTGTTGTGAGAGTTCAGACGTTTGGTGACCAGTGCGTTTGTCCTGATGTCATTAAAAGCAGTCAAAGTCTATGAAGAGCAGTCTGGTGTAGCTTCCTCACTGTTCCAGGTGTTAGTGTGGTGTGAAGGGCTGTAGCTATAGCATCCTCTGTGGACCAGTTTGCTCTGTATGCAAACTGATATGGGTCAAGTATGGATGTTGTGATGCAACTCCGAACCAGTTTCTCAAAACATTTTATACTGATGGGTGTAAAGTGCCACTGGCTGGTAGTCATTGAGGCTGCTGATGGTGGTCTTCCTGGGTATGGGAATGATTGTTGACATCTTTGAGCAGAGTGAGATTGTGCACTGAGACAGGAACTGGTTGAATATCTCTGGTTGAAAACACCAGCCAGTTGATGTGTGCAGTCCTCAGTGTGCCCCTCGCCTCATGTGTCTGCACAGTGAGTCTATGGCTGCTGGGGGCTAGTGGATGTAAAGTATTGATCATTGGCATTTTTTTTAGTTTATACAGTAAATGAGTTTGTAAAGAAAAACGCAGACACTGCTATTTTTTTGAACAGCCTAATATTACTTTTTCTTCACCTTCTGTAAAGTATTAACAAATTTAATACATTTTTTCTTCATGTTTTGATTTGGAATATAATATGCAGTGTGCCAAATTCATTTTCATATGTGGAAATAAAAGCTGTTAGAAGGATTTTGAGCCTTAAGCCCCTTTCACACCGGGCCTGCATCGAGTTGCATTAGCTGTGTATCTAACGCAAAAACGTCTGCATCAGTTGTGTGCAGCAGGGGGTGAGAAGCTTGAGGACGTGAGAGTGCAGAGGAGCTGCAGGCAGGCTGTGTGCGCTCTGATTTCTGTTATAGTTTAAATTTCTTCCTGTGACCGCGGAGTTGCAGCTGGCGTTCACGCATGTGTGAACCGTCCATGAGTGGACGTAGACATGTCCTGTCTCTGGCAATCAGTCTGTGAGCAGGACGTATGGACTTTATTTAACACAATTGTGAGAGAACTTGAGGTAAGCGCAGTGAGCTGCAGGCAGGCTGCAATGAGCATTTGTTTTACTTGTTCACATGTGCTCTTTGAGCGGTGTAGTTTTATTGCATTGTGTACATGGTATAACAAGATCGACAATCCTGTGTGATTTATAGCTCGGCAACAATGGAGCACAGCAGGAATCATACATTGGCGTTGGGTAGTGTTATATTGTGTGGGTGTGGCATCCAGTCACGTTAAGTTGCCTCAACTTGCGAGAAAACTACTTCTTTTTTGCGTCCTGTGCTCGAAGCAGAAAAAAAATTAAACGTTTAATTTTTGGCATCCCTCACGGTGTCGTGGCATTGAGCTGCATTAACTCGGCATTAGGTTGCATCCACGTGGCGTCGGCATGACGCAACTTGAAGCAGGCCCAGTGTGAAAAGGGCTTTACTCACTTTTTTAAACACACATTATTTGGTACACAACTGCATACTTGTACATTCGCAAATACAATGTGCAGTGCCTTGTTTGCCTCTTGTGCTTGCAGCCCACACGTACTGTTGTGTCAACCAGCCAGGGAACGACGTGGACCTGCCATAAGATAATCCTTCAGTATCATGACGAGGAAATTTACTAAGCGCGCTACTTTAATATTGCTTAAAAATGCTAATTTAACTTTAAGAGCAAGATATAAACAGATCACACGCTCGAGTAACATGACTTTTGTTTATTGAAGCATGTAATCATGAACTTCGACCAGAAGATCTGACACAGTCACGGTGCATGCGTGTTGATAACACTGATTTGGCATATTGTGTGCAGTCATTTGTTGTAGTTTTCAACAAGTCTCAGACATACAACCCCTGGCAAAAATTATGGAATCACCGGCCTCGGAGGATGTTCATTCAGTTGTTTTATTTTGTAGAAAAAAAGCAGATCCCAGACATGACACAAAACTAAAGTCATTTCAAATGGCAACTTTCTGGCTTTAAGAAACACTATAAGAAATCAAGAAAAAAAATTGTGGCAGTCAGTAACGGTTACTTTTTTAGACCAAGCAGAGGAAAAAAATATGGAATCACTCAATTCTGAGGAAAAAATTATGGAATCACCCTGTAAATTTTCATCCCCAAAACTAAACCTGCATCATATCAGATCTGCTCGTTAGTTTGCAACTAAAAAGGAGTGAACACACCTTGGAGAGCTGTTGCACCAAGTGGACTGACATGAATCATGGCTCCAACACGAGAGATGTCAATTGAAACAAAGGAGAGTATTATCAAACTCTTAAAAGAGAGTAAATCATCACGCAATGTTGCAAAAGATGTTGGTTGTTCACAGTCAGCTGTGTCTAAACTGGTGACCAAATACAAACAACATGGGAAGGTTGTTAAAGGCAAACATACTGGTAGACCAAGGAAGACATCAAAGCGTCAAGACAGAAAACTTAAATATGTCTCAAAAATCGAAAAATGTACAACAAAACAAATGAGGAACGAATGGGAGGAAACTGGAGTCAACGTCTGTGACCGAACTGTAAGAAACCGCCTAAAGGAAATAGGATTTACATACAGAAAAGCTAAACGAAAGGCATCATTAACACCTAAACAGAAAAAAACAAGGTTACAATGGGCTAAGGAAAAGCAATTGTGGACTGTGGATGACTGGATGAAAGTCATATTCAGTGATGAATCTCAAATCTGCATTGGGTAAGGTGATAATGCTGGAACTTTTGTTTGGTGCCTTTCCAATGAGATTTATAAAGATGACTGCCTGAAGAGAACATGTACATTTCAACAGTCATTGATGATATGGGGCTGCATGTCAGGTAAAGGCACTGGGGAGATGGCTGTCATTACATCATCAATAAATGCACAAGTTTATGTTGATATTTTGGACAATTGAAAGGATGTTTGGGGATGATGAAATCATTTTTCAAGATGATAATGCATCTTGCCATAGAGCAAAAACTGCAAAAACATTCCTTGCAAAAAGACACATAGGGTCAATGTCAATGAGCAGATCTGATTTGATGCAGGTGTTAATTTGGGGGATGAAAATTTACAGGGTGATTCCATAATTTTTTCCTCAGAATTGATTCCATATTTTTTTCCTCTCCTTGGTCTAAAAAAGTAACCGTTACTGACTGCCACAATCTTTTTTCTTGATTTCTTATAGTGTTTCTTAAAGCCAGAAAGTTGCCATTTGAAATGACTTTACTTTTGTGCCATGTCTGTGATCTGATTTCTTTCTACAAAATTAAACAACTGAATGAACATCCTCTGAGGCCGGTGATTCCATAATTTTTGCCAGGGGTTGTATATAGCTCATGAGGAATCCCTGCCAATTCTTCTTTGTGGAATCTCTCAAGCTTCTCCAGATTTGATGGTCTTCTAGCAGGGACCTTGGTCTTCAATTTACCCCCCAGATTGTTCAGTGGGGTTCAAGTCAGGGCTTTATGCAGAGCAGTCAATAACATTCACTTTGGTCTTCTGGAGGTAGCTCTTCATCAGGAGCAATATACAGTTGTGCTCAAAATAATAGCAGTATGTTTATAAAGTGAGTAAAGCTCAAAATCTTTATTAAAGCTTTCATTTCCACATATATATATATATATATATATATATATATATATATATATATATATATATATATATAAATGCACTGCACATTCAATTAAAAATCAAAACAATGAAAAGTTTTGACCAAAATCATTATATGACAGAAAGTGAAGAAAAATTCATTATTAGGCTTACAAACTAGGGATGGGATGACTGGTTGTAATAGTCGACTATGACTTGCTAACATCCAATTGACTTTTTTATTAGCCAACAAGTCAAAAGCCATTTATTAAGTTAATTTAACCCTTAAAAGAACAGACCTGCTGGATCTGCCACCACTCCCTGAATTTGCTAACTTAAACGGGTAGTCTATGCTTAGTGAAACAAGTGCAGGTATTGTGTTCATGCAGATGCTATATTTCTGATTTTGTGCTTGTATTTGTTAAAATGTCACATTTGAATTTCGAAACTGGCTTCATTTATTGAATGTCAAATTTATTCGCCGACTAGTCGATGACTAATGGCACCCGACTCAACAAATGATTTTTATTCGTTGCGCCAACCCTATTACAAACTCAAACATTTATTGTATAAATTGAATAATGCTTTAAGGTTTGGCTTTCCAATGAAACAAACTAATATTTAGTTAGGTAACTGCTGTTTCTGAGAACTGCTTCACATCTGTGTTGCATGAAGTCGACCAACTTCTGGCACCTGTGAACAGGTGTTCAAGCCCAGAATGATTGGACTACATTCCTCAGTTCCTGTCTTTCTGCCTCAGCAACTTTTTTTTATGTCACCCCACAAGTTTGTTATTGGATTAAGGTCCTTGGATTGGGGTGGCCGATTCATAACATCAATCTTGGTCTGGGACCAAGATGCTGCTCACTTGCTGGTGTGTTTGGGGTCGTTGTCTTCACCCATTTCAATGGCATTTCCTCTTTGGCATAAAGGTAACATGACCTCTTCAAGTATTTTGATGTATTCAAACTGATCCATGATCCTGGTATGTGATAAATAGGCCTGACACCATAGTATGAGTAACAATCCCCATATCATGATGCTTGCTTCACCGTTTTCACAGTGAAACTGGAATTCAGTTTTTGGGGGTCGTCTCCCAAACTGTCTGCAACCCAAAAAGAACAATCTTGGTTTCATCAGTCCACAAAATTCTGTGTGATTTCTCTTTAGGCCAGCCAATGTGTTTGGCAAATTGTGACCTCTTCAGCATGTCATTTTTTTTTTTCCCCAACAATGGCACTTTGTGGGGGCTTCTTGTCATTCTGGCTATTCTACGATCCATATAGTAGTGTTCAGAATAATAGTAGTGCTATGTGACTAAAAAGATTAATCCAGGTTTTGAGTATATTTATTATTGTTACATGGGAAACAAGGTACCAGTAGATTCTCACAAATCCAATAAGACCAAGCATTCATGATATGCACTCTTAAGGCTATGAAATTGGGCATTAGTAAAAAAAAAAAAAAAAGTAGAAAAGGGGGTGTTCACAATAATAGTAGCATCTGCTGTTGATGCTACAAACGCAAAACTATTATGTTCAAACTGCTTTTTAGTAATGCTGTGAATCACTAAACTAGTATTTAGTTGTATAACCAGTTTTTCATGATTTCTTCACATCTGCGAGGCATTAATTTTGTTGGTTTGGAACCAAGATTTTGCTCGTTTACTAGTGTGCTTGGGGTCATTGTCTTGTTGAAACACCCATTTCAAGGGCATGTCCTCTTCAGCATCAGGCAACATGACCTCTTCAAGTATTTTGACATATCCAAACTGATCCATGATACCTGGTATGCGATATATAGGCCCAGCACCATAGTAGGAGAAACATGCCCATATCATGATGCTTGCACCACCATGCTTCACTGTCTTCACTGTGAACTGTGGCTTGAATTCAGAGTTTGTGGGTCATCTCACAAACTGTCTGTGGCCCTTGGACCCAAAAAGAATTTTATCTCATCAGTCCACAAAATATTCATCCATTTCTCTTTAGGCCAGTTGATGTGTTCTTTGGCAAATTGTAACCTCTTCTGCACGTCTTTTATTTAAAAGAGGAACTTTGCGGGGATTCTTGCAAATAAATTAGCTTCACAGAGGCGTCTTCTAACTGTCACAGCACTTACAGGTAACTCCAGACTGTCTTTGATCATCCTGGAGCTGATCAATGGGTGAGCCTTTGCCATTCTGGTTATTATTATTCTTCTTCTTCTATCCATTTTGATGGTTGTTTTCCATTTTCTTCCACGCGTGTTTTTTTTTTTTTTTTTTGTCCATGTTAAAGCATAGGAGATCATTGCAGATGAACAGCCTATCATTTTTTGCACCTGTATATAGGTTTTCCCCTCTCCAATCAACTTTTTAATCAAACTACTCTGTTCTTCTGAACAATGTCTTGAACGTCCCATTTTCCTCAGGCTTTCAAAGAGAAAAGCATATTCAACAGGTGCTGGCTTCATCCTTAAACAGGGGACACCTGATTCACACCTGTTTGTTCCACAAAATTGATGAACTCACTGACTGAATGCCACACTACTATTATTGTGAACACCCCCTTTTCTACTTCTTTTTTTTTTTTTTTTTACTAATAGCCCAATTTCATAGCCTTAAGAGTGTGCATATCATGAATGCTTGGTCTTGTTGGATTTGTGAGAATCTACTGGTACCTTGTTTCCCATGTAACAATAAGAAAAACTCAAAACCTGGATTAATCTTTTTAGTCACACCTCGCACTGTGTTCCTGCTTAAAAACAGTCGCGTGCAAGAACCCTTGCAATTGTGTATGCAATGTTTTGTGGTGTGCCAATTCGAACTGTTTCGCCGTATTTGACCAAACTACGGACTATGTATGAAGGGGCCTTTAAAGTGTACATGAGCTTTAGTTTCAGATATTCAACTTCATGTGCATGTTGCAGAGACAGTATCAAAATGACACACTAGGAAAACTATCATTTATTGATTTGTCTTTTTAAAAAAGAAAGAAAAAAAGCTTACACTCATTGAGTACAGCAGATAAAAATCTCCAAACCCTATCTTGAAATGGTTGTATCTGGAGTACAGATGTAGTTTTTTTTTTTTTTTTTTCCATTATTATTATTTTTGTCTTCAGTTTTTATTTATTTATTTTTTTTTTATTTTTACAATTCTATATTTTAAATCAAGATAAGATCAAACTACCCATTTATAAATAATGTAAAAACCAAAGTAACACAAAATTACTAAAGGACACTGAGGGAAGAAAAAAACCTGACATGAATCCTGTTACGCTCTGCATTACTGTACATAATATACAAACTGGTCCTTCGTTTTTATTTCTGCTCACCGGTGCCGATACTGACGGAGATTAAAAGATAGAGATAAATAATTAAGCAGGTATCTATCTCTAAAGGACAAGAGGTGAATATGGCATGTTAAGTCCAACAAAACAAGCAAAATCAAAGCCTTGATGATACAAATGTTACAAGGACATGTTCAGATTCTACAAGACATCAATTCATACAGTAACCAGCTTAAAGAACAAAATGTGATTAAAGCAGCACATTGTGCTCGTAACTGAAGAGTGAAAAAATTCAGCTGGTTTTCTGAATATTGAAAATCTAAGAAAAGAAATTATGTGCATTCACTGTTTCATTGAGAAAAGTACTGCTGATGTTTGCTGGCAGTTTACGAAAAACAACACAGGTAGAAATTAATGTGGTGATGTCAAAGTGCAGCTCGTCCAGTTCTGCTGCAGCTGGCAGGGAACAGAGGAGACAAGAGTAAACGTCAGCGATCACACTGTCTGATCAGAAATCGTTAAAGAAGACGAGGAGGAGGAGGAGGAGTTCTTACCTTGTTTTACCACCGACCACTGCACATTATCTGTGCTTGTCAGAGGACTTATGAGTATGAATGTTAAGGTAAACAAACAAACAAGCAACAACACCGCAGCTGCCAGTCTGTCCATGAAAACTGGTACAAAGAAGCACAAAACAAGCAAACAACTTCACTACTACCTGGTGATACCGAGGAACATTTCTGATTAAAAAAAAAGGTAAACCAAACTGTTGTAGTAGGGAAATTGTTCATAAAGTATTTCTAGTGTTTGCGCCTGACACCACAGGTAATTATTGAGAAGCTCAGCTGCAGCACAGACAACAACAACAGCACTAAGCAGGCAAGCACAGAGCCAAAGCTAACACTGACTTAACTCGCACTTAAATAGATCTGCACACTGTCTGTCAGAGACATGTGACCTGAGCCTGGCAGCTACGGCACATCATGAAGTTTCTACTATACTAGCTGAATTACCCGTTCTACACACGGGTAATGGAGCAGAATTTTAGCCATGTCATTGTATATTTTATGTCACTTTAGATAAGGTATAGCAGGCTGCCTTGCATTTATGTTGTCATCAATTTTCATAGAGCAATTTGTGACATTCATGAGACTCAAGTGAATGATGATAAAAGGTGATAGCATGTCATATCACTGCAATGCTGTGGCATGCTGTACACAGCAGGTACATCTGAATTGAAAAAAATGTGTGCATGTGGCACGCACTGGCACATTCAAATTGTAATTAAAGTGCACCCTAGCCAGCCCCTACTACGCAGAAAGTAAAGTGTGATGATTGCTACCTGACCCAAGGATCACACGAACTACGAAAATTAGGGCACCAGTGAGCGGGTCGTGATCTGATATATAAGACTGACCATGCGTGTGTGTGTGAGATGACAAATGTACGCTTTCAACTTAAGGGCCCCAGTAACCTCCCCCTTGGTGCCCTCAGTCACTATACCAAGTTTGGTGACAATTGCTTTATTGCTGTTATTGCTGTGGTTGTACAGTAGTGTTCAGAATAATAGTAGTGCTATATGACTAAAAATATTAATCCAGGTTTTGAGTATAATTCTTATTGGTACATGGGAAACAAGGTACCAGTAGATTCTCACAAATCCAACAAGACCAAGCATTCATGATATGCACACTCTTAAGGCTATGAAATTGGGCTATTAGTAAAAAAAAAGTAGAAAAGGGGGTGTTCACAATAATAGTAGCATCTGCTGTTGTCGCTACAAACTCAAAACTATTATGTTCAAACTGCTTTTTTAGCAATCCCGTGAATCACTAAACTAGTATTTAATTGTATAACCACAGTTTTTCATGATTTCTTCAAATCTGCAAGGCATTCATTTTGCTGGTTTGGAACCAAGATTCTGTTCATTTACTAGTGTGCTTGGGGTCATTGTCTTGTTGAAACACCCATTTCAAGGGCATGTCCTCTTCAGCATAAGGCAACATGACCTCTTCAAGTATTTTGACATATCCAAACTGATCCATGAGGCCCAACACCATAGTAGGAGAAACATGCCCATATCATGATGCTTGCACCACCATGCTTCACTGTCTTCACTGTGAACTGTGGCTTGAATTCAGAGTTTGGGGGTCGTCTCACAAACTGTCTGCGGCCCTTGAACCCAAAAAGAACAATTTTACTCTCATCAGTCCACAAAATATTCCTCCATTTCTCTTTAGGCCAGTTAATGTGTTCTTTGGCAAATTGTAACCTCTTCTGCACGTCTTTTATTTAACAGAGGGACTTTGCGGGGGATTCTTGCAAGTAAATTAGCTTCACACAGGCGTCTTCTAACTGTCACAGCACTTACAGGTAACTCCAGACTGTCTTTGATCATCCTGGAGCTGATCAATGGGTGAGCCTTTGCCATCCTGGTTATTCTTTGATCATCCTGGAGCTGATCAATGGGTGAGCCTTTGCCATCCTGGTTATTCTTCTATCCATTTTGATGGTTGTTTTCCGTTTTCTTCCACGCGTCTGTTTTTTTTTTGTCCATTTTAAAGCACTGGAGATCATTGTAGATGAACAGCCTATAATTTTTTGCACCTGCGTATACGTTTTCCCCTCTCCAATCAACTTTTTTATCAAACTACGCTGTTCTTCTGAACAATGTCTTGAATGTCCCATTTTCCTCAGGCTTTCAAAGAGAAAAGAATGTTCAACAGGTGCTGGCTTCATCCTTAAATAGGGGACACCTGATTCACACCTGTTTGTTCCACAAAATTGACGAACTCACTGACTGAAAGCCACACTACTATTATTGTGAACACACCCTTTTCTATTTTTTTATGTTTTTTTTTTTTTTACAAATAGCCCAATTTCATAGCCTTAAGAGTGTGCATATCATGAATGCTTGGTCTTGTTGGATTTGTGAGAATCTACTGGTACCTTGTTTCCCATGTAACAATAAGAAATATACTCAAAACCTGGATTAATCTTTTTAGTCACATAGCACTACTATTATTCTGAAACTACTGTACATAACGAACACACAAGCAGGCACACACAGTCAGCTTTATGTATTACATGAGCAGGTTCCAGCAAAAAAAAAAAAAAAAACCCAGTGAAGTGATCAATAGGAAGCCGTACTGGCATCAGTGTTTCCCCTGGAGTTCTTTTTTCAGGTCAGGCATTACTTGGAGCATAGAGTGTACAAACACCACGTGCTCAGAAATGGAAAGAAACATGCTCAAAAAATAAATGAATTAATCACTCACTGAAAACATAAGTATTTTACTGTGTAAAAACAAACTATACTACCAGACAAAAGTTGCAAGTCTGCCCATTTCAGAGTGGCCCTTTTATTGTGGCCCACCTAAGGCACACCTGTGCAATAATCATGTTCTCTAATCAGCATCTTGATATGCCACACCACTGAGGTGGGATGGATTATCTCGGCAAAGGAGAAGTGCTCACTAATAGATTTAGACAGATTTGTGAACAATATTTGAGAGAAATAGGTCTTCTATCTATAAAGAAATTGCTTTAGATCTTTGAGTTTAGCTCATGAAAAATGGGAGCAAAAACAAACATATTACGTTTATATTTTTATTCAGTGTATTTCAAAGGCTGTTATGTCTTCATGTGAAAATAACATCACAAATTACATCCATGAGAAGAGTATTTAATAGGTGCTTTGAGAATAAAAAAAAAAACAAAACAAAACAAACATTTTAAAAGCTGTGATCATCGGGCTCCATGCAGGAGTGCTGAGCCAAATTCTGCAGACGCACCAAAATGATTATTAATTTCCAAATTAATGGGTATATGAGACCATTATCACTTACTAGGACGTGGACTGGAGGTTAGCATTACTTTACAGGGACACCGATACTCACATGGGCCCGCCAAAGGCAGGCCGATAAATCATTATATGCTCAATACTCTGGTCTACTCATTGCACAATGCAGCTGTAATCCCTTTAAGCTTCAACCGCCACACCTCCCATCCTCCCCCCAGAGGATTTGTTTTTTTTTTTTTTAAATGTAATTTTTTAATTAATTTATATTCCTCCCATATCCATATAGCGGGGTTCCCCCTGGCAGAAAATCACAGAATGAGTGCCGACTAATGCTTTCTTCTCAGTGGTTGTAATTTCATTGGGGGTTAAAAGCGCTCCTCGTGACATGCTTGTGTGACAACAATAAACAGCTAACAAAAACTAGCTTACATCGCATGGCAATAAAATTTACTCACCCATAGCTAGAACATCCGCCCACTCTGAAATGATGAAATTTTCATCTTGAAGGTGCTCTGACGAAGTGCATGATTTTTTCTTATTATAAAAGTTAGCAAGAAATAAACACTTAAATCTAAAAACGGATTTGTAACCAGATAATAGGGCAGCGCAATCTCGTTTGAACCACTCTGTGATATCACGGGATTTGACCACTTCTGTGGACAGCCTGCCATTGTGCAACACAAAAACTGCAGAACTTCACACGGAAAAATGGTGTACTGTTTTGTTTTCGGCTGCAATCACTGAAGCAGTCGCAAAAAAGTGCAGACTTTTTGGCTCCCAGTGGAGAAAGAAAGATGAGGCACATGGGAGACACTGTGTCGATAAGTGTTAGCCTACATAGCTAACCACAGCAGCTGTGTTCTCGCCTGCACAACCGCCTTGACATGTTTGAGCTCTGGGTCATAAACCACAACACGTCCACTTTCCACCGCATCGTCACTTTTTCTTTGCATTTTCACTTTGTTTGCTGTATAATTTACCCAAAAACTCAGATAGGGCTGTCCCCACATGTAGGATTATTGTGTCATATTTTAACCCTTTAGCACCTGCCCTCAAGCGAGACTGCACTGCCCAATAATACCTCTGACAGGGGTAAGATGTCTTACAAGACATCTTCAATTCAATTCAGGTTTATTTATATAGCACATTTAAACACAGCTGCAGCTGACCAAAGTGCTTCACAATAGCAACACAATAACTGTAAAATATTAACAAAAGAAAAGGAATAACAAATGAAAAAATACAGAGCAAAATAGCAGAGCAAAGCATATACCACTTAGCCAGTGCTGAAAGCCAGGTAAAAGAGATGACTTTCCAGTCTGGACTTAAACTGTCCCACAGACTCGGAGGACCTGACAGACAGCGGAAGATTGTTCCAGAGTCATGGCGCTGCCACAGTAAAGGCTCCATCGCCTCTGGATTTAAGCCTGGCTTTAGAAACAGCCAGGAGAAGCTGGTCAGCTGACCTCAGAGCCCTAAGTGGAGTGTACGGCTGCTCACTCAGATACATTGGGCCTATACAGTGCAGGCACTTAAAAACAATCAGCAAAACTTTATATTTAGCATGAAAGCCGACAGGGAGCCAGTGTAAGGTGCAGAGCACAAGGGTGATGTGCTCATGCTTCTTTGTTTTAGTCAAAAGGTGGGCTGCAAGACATCTTGTGTTTTATTAGCAACCCTCTGACTCTGCTTAGCAGCCCAACATTTCATAAGCGACCAGAGGCTTGCTGATAATTTGCAGTCTCCAAAATCATGTTATTGTATACAGTAATTACTTTCAGTTATTTCTTCTGTGTTATTTTTCGTTCACCTGCCAGGCCTGTACAACTACAAGGGAAACAGTGTACCAGCAACATAAAGCAGCTAAAACCTTTTTTATTGTAGTTTGAATGTGTACATATATGTGTACAGATATGTACATATCACAGACATTAAAACTCACTCGCTGAACGTGGACAGTCTACCTGGTGGACAGTCCCCCCCCCCCCCGTGAATCAAACAAAAAGCAACAGCGGTTCCACAGCAGGAACGCTGGTTGTTTGAGCACACGTACATGAGCTGCAGCAGTTCAGCACCACAGTCGTGTCACACACACTCTCTCTCTCTCACACACACACACACACACACACACACGCACACACACACACGCACACCACATCCGTTATGCAACAGGCACCACTCTGTATTTAAGGATATTGCTTTTTCTCTTCCTTTCCTCCACTGCTGTCCCTCTTCTCTTTCTTTTCAGATTTGTCTTTGTCGTGTCTGGAGTCCTACAGAATATGAACAAAGGGGGGAAATTTTATAATCACATAGGTAGAGAAAGTAATTACCGTGTCCTTGTACAACATCACTTGTGTCAAACAATTCAAAAGGATATCAACCTCTCAAAAAGTACATTATGTCCCAATTGACAGGTTTCCTCTTATGAACAACAACAAAAACAGATAGAGTGCTCTGAAAATACAGCATCTAAAGTAGAAACAAAGGCAGCATAGGTAGACCTGCTCTTTAATATAACATCTAAATCACTTCTGTAGACATTTTTAAAAGATTGTTTCAAAGAACATTTCTGGACATCATGGTGGCACAAGCAGTTAGTATGCTTGTGTCCAAAACACAAGACCACCTGCGCTCCACTGTCCATGTACCAAGTCAGCAAGGGCAATCTGCGCAAATGTTGTGCCAAATCAATGTGTGGATCCATACTGAATCTGCTGTGGTGACTCCAAGAACAAAATGAGAGAATCCAACAGAATAGACTGTATCGGGATATTACCAAGTCACAGAGCATCTCTTGGAGCTCATTTACATTGATCAGTAAAAAACAGAAACAGCATGGCACTGTGTGTCTGTTCATAGCAGGCTCATTTCAAAAAGAGTGACAGTGGATGAAGTAGCTTAGTGAGGAAAGCTTCCAAAAACCCAAACACCATGATACAAGCATCTGTGGATGTGAGTGGGGAAACTATGCCTTAAGGCAACTTCTGTCTCTTGCTTCACCATCAACAACTTCTTGTTCAGGGTGCTACAACTATGTACTTCTTAAAAACAAAAACAGATTACATCCAGGCTCGAGTCTTCACTGTGTCATGTGGCCAACTGCAGCTGAAACGAAGTCCTCTGTTGTGCAACTCTACTATGATGTCACTGTCGATGTGCACAAAATTACCTTTTTGCCTCCAGATGACGTCCTCTCCGGTTTCACAGAGTCGCTCTTCTCCTTACTGGAAGATTTGGGTCTTTTGGTCTTCTCTTTGTCAGCTGAAACTGGGGAGTCACAGGAAGGACTGGTGCTTTTCCTGCTTTTGGAAGAAGCTGTTAAGAAAAACAGTTGTTAGGTTTCATTTTGTCTCCATTTCACCACTGCAGTAAACTTGCTGGGAGCATGTGAACAAAAACCACTTCAGACTTTTCGGGGCCAAACTTACGTGTTCCATTATCATCCTTTCTACGCTTGGGTTCTTGGCTTGACTCATGATCACCAACAGAATGGATCTAAAGACAAACATATAAAGTTTCAAAGATATTCCTTCCAAAAACCACATCTCTGCAATGCAGCTGTTATTAAGAGCTCACTCTCTTCTTGTCTTTGCGATCTTTTTCTTCCTTCTTGTCTTTAGCTCGACCTTGTGCACCCTCTGAATCTTTCTTCTCTGGTTCCTTCTCTCGGCTGTTTGACCGGGTTACTGAATTGTAGTTGATGTGCTGATAACATAAACGGAACAAAACCATCTTATCAGGTATCAAGTGTCGTTCAACGTAATCGCTAACAGCTCAACATACACTATACAAGAGTTCTGCCATTACACATGTGATCAAAAGTAAGAAGAATACAATTATATAAAAAACTTGACTAGTTTATAGTAATGTGGCAACCACAGAAATACATGACCTGCACTCATTTACCACTGAAGATAAAGCTGTGCTAGCACAGAGAGCAGTTTCCTTGTTTGAAGCATTTACATCATGTTTATATCATGAAGAACTAGAGCACTGCACTTGTAGAGCACAAATCTTCACCAACACTAGTTTCCAATTCCACAAATTTTTATATTGGAAAAAAATTTCAAGATCAAAGACCTGTTAGAAGTGACTTTTCATAAACTAAAATATAATACAAAATATAGATAAAATGTTAAAATCATATTGCTAAATCTGCAATATGGATCAGATGGGGATCAAAAGTAGTCTACTCATTCAGAGTGCCAGACTGCACCTTTTTTTTTTTTCCTCAGCCGCCACTCCAGTAGCTCTCCAGTTTTACCTCTTTTTTAAAGGTCTTTTCCCTATCCTTTCTATCCTTCTGCTGTTCTCACAAAGACATTGTATGCTTTATACATACAGTTGTATGCAAAAGTTTGGGCATCCCTTATAATTTCCATGATTTTCCTTTATAAATCATTGGTTGCCTGGATCAAAATTTCAGTTAAATATATCATACAGCAGACGAACAAACTGATATTTGAGAAGTGAAATGAAGTTTCTAGTATTTACAGAAAGTGTGCAATAATTACTTAAATAAAATTAGGCAGGCACATAAATTTGGGCATCCATCTCATTTTATTGATTTGAATACATTTAGCACAAAATTGGTTTGGTAAGCTCATTGACCCTTAACCTCCTTACACTGGTGAATCCAGTCATGAAAAAGGGTATTTAAGGTGGCCATTTGCAAATGTTTCCCCTCTTTGCATCTCTTCTAATGAGTGGCAAAATGGGAACCTCTAAACAACTCTCAAATGACCTGAAAACAAAGATTGTTCAACATCATGGTTTAGGGGAAGGATACAAAAAGCTATCTCAGAGATTTCAGCGGTCAGTTTCCACTGTGAGGAATATAGTGAGGAAATGGAAGACCACAGGCACAGTACTAGTTAAGGCCTGAAGTGGCAGGCCAAGAAAAATCTCAGATAAGCTGAAGCAAAGGATGGTGAGAACAGTGCATCGTTCAACTATACAGCGCACGTTGCACAAAGAGATGCTGTATGATGCTGTAATGCAGAGGAAGCCTTTTCTGTGTACATGCCACAAACAGAGTCGCCTGAGGTATGATGAAGCACATTTGAACAAGCCAGCTTCATTTTGGAATAAGCTGCTGTGGACTGATGAAACTAAAATTGAGTTATTTGGACATAACAAGGGGCGGCATGCATGGCTGTAAAAATACAGCACTCCAAGAAAAAGACTTGCTACCGACAGTAAAATTTGGAGGTGGTTCCATCATGCTGTGGGGCTGTGTGGCCAGTGCAGGTACTGGGAATCTTGTTAAAATTGAAGGTCACATGGATTCCAATCAACATCAGCTGATTCTTGAGAACAATGTTCATGAATAAGTGAAAGTTGAAGTTGCGCCGGGGCTGGATCTTTCAATACACAACAACCCTAAATACTGCTCAAAATCTACTAAGGCATTCATCCTGAGGAACAAGTACAATGTTCTGGAATGGCCATCTCAGTCCCCAGACCTGAATATTATTAAAAATCTGTGGTGTGGCTGTCCATGTTTGGAAACCAACAAACCTGAGATGTTTTGTAAAGAAGAATGGTCCAAAATACCTTCAATCAGAATCCAGACTCTCATTTGAAGCTATAGGAAGCGTTTAGAGACTGTTATTTCTGCAAAAGAAAGATCTACTAAATATTGATGTACTTTTTTCTGTTGGGGTGCCCAAATTTATGCACCTGCCTAATTTTGTTTAAAGAATTGTTGCCCACTTTAATTAAATCCTATAAACTTTATTTCACTTCTCAAATATCACTGCGTTTGTCTGCTATATGATATATTTAATAGAAATTGCTGATCCAAACAACCAATGATTTATAAAGGAAAATCATGGAAATCATCAGGGGTGCCCAAACATTTACATACAACTGTATCCCACGGATATATATATATATTTTTAACTTTTCAATGCTACCAGGAGCCAGCTTTTTCCATTTATTCAAGAGAGGAACTGTTGGCTCTGAGAACAAAGGGATGACCCATATCCCTGGTGTCATATCCTGGCAGAGTGGAAGAGGAGACCCAGGGGCTAGAAGGCCAGGGTAAAACTAAAGGCTAGGCTAGCAGGCATCTGGAGGTGCAACAAACAATGGGAAATGTGAAATCGCTGACAAGATTGACAAGCTGTCCGCACTGAAAAACCAGCGTATTTACCATGAGAGCTTGTTAATCTTTACGGAGATGTGGCTAACCCACCTCATACTGAATGCTAACGTGGACATGCTGGGATTCACTGCTGTGAGAGTCGACAGAGACACTAAAGCATGCGGAAAAAGCATAGGTGGGGGAGCTCTTCATGTATGTCAACAACTGCTGGTGTAACCCAGGATATATCTCCGCAAAGACAGTCTTGTGCTGCCAGGATCTCGAGCTGCTAGCTGTTAGCCCATGGCCATACTAGCTACCAAAGGAGCTTAGTCATGTGATCACCATCTGTGTTTACATCTCCCCGAGAGTGGATGCAGCCACTGCATGTGAGAAAATTCACACTGTCACAGCAAGGCCGCAGACAAAGCACTCTATATGAATTGATCTATGGGAATTAAAATGAGAATCGATTTAAAATCAGTAAATCGATCTCTCCAACCCAGCACTGGTAATTTTAGTTATATATATATATATATATATATATATATATATATATATATATATATATATATAAATTTTATGTTGTCATTATGGGATATTGTGAGTGAGTAGAAGTTTTGGGGGCGGGGGGGTGTTCATACCGGGCGCGACGCGAGCGACTGCAGCGACAGGTTGCCATGTAATCCCTATGTAAGGACGCGGTTTGGTGCCAAGTCACGCAGCGCGACATGATGGACGCGAGTGAAGCGACGCGAGTGAAGCGATTTTGAGCGATTGGCGCATTTGTGGTACGATATTGCTTCGCATCACGCCGCGTTGCCCTCCTCCCCAAGTTGAAAAATCTGAACTTTTTCGTCTCGCCGCGATGACCAATCAGGGACTGAATATGTAGTGACGTGGAGATGTCTGGAGTTTGACCGAAGATGTGAACATGTCCTGTATCTGGTAGCAGCCTGTGAGCAGGACTTATGTATTTTTTGTCCTTTATTTCACAATTATGACAGAATTTTTGGAGCAAGCAGCAGCCCCACAGCAGCGGGAGTGGAGGTTTTTATTTTATTTTACGTGCGCGCGCGAATCGTTCATGGAGATTATTTTACTTATTAACTACACAGATGTATAATAAAGCAAATAGTGACTGGTTTCTAAACACAATTATGACAGAGTTTTTTGGGAAAGAGCAAGGAGGAGCCCCATAGCAAGCAGCGGAGTTTCTTTCTTTTTTTATGTGCACGCAAGAGCGAATCGTCTGTGGAGAATATTTTATTAATTAACTACACAGATGTATAATAAAGCAAATGGTGACTGGTTTCTAAACACAATTATGACAGAGTTTTTGGGGGAAGAGCGAGCAGCAGCCCCGCAGCAGGCAGCAGCGTTTCTTTTTTTTTTTTTTTTTTTAATTGTTTACATGTGCGCGAGTGAACGGGACAGGAGGTCCTCAAACAGGAGGTCCCGCAGAGGCAGAAGGACCGCTGAAAGCGGCCATCATCCAGACGCAGCTCCTGCAGCAAATAATGATACTCCCTGTATTGGGAACGTCTCATGACGTTTGTCAGCTTTCCACAACAACTCGCTCCGTGTGATCAAGGTCCGTCATGTTAACTTGACTGACAACTGGAGCCGGCGAGCGGAATTGAAGCTCCTCCTATTTGATGACACACCGGGGCGAATTTTCGCAGCAAAAGCAGAGCGACACACTGGCCGAAGGAGGCGCGTCCATCACCACATGACCACCGCAAATTTGTAGCATCTGATCGCGCCCGGTGTGAACGCAGCGTAAGGCTGTAACAACAAAATGTGGAAAAGATGAAGCACTGTAAATACTTTCTGGATGCACTATACGCTAACCTTAAACATGCTATGTATGGCATTATTTAATGTAGTATTTCTCTATTTTTCCATTCTCTCAATTCAGCATTTACCTTGCCTTCTACATATTGGCACATTTACTCTACATTACTGTTGCACAATTACTATTATGACTGCCATTGTGGCATTGCAAATTTCCCCATGTTGGACTAACAAATCTTATATTTTATAACAGTTGTTGAAATTACGTTGCATTTGATGAAATTATCAGAGTTCATGGGTAAAGAAATTAAATGTCAAACTTGCGCAGCAAAGAAAATGCAGATGGCAAACCTTCATATCTGTGATCAAGCTCAGAAAATGATACCTCCCGCTCTGCCATACTGGCTGTTTGGCTGTATTATGTACTGTGGCAGTAAATATTTTGTGATCAAGCAAACCTATCAATCCCTGTAAATGTAATTGACAAATGTCATGCATGTACGTAATAAAGCAACAACAAAATCCAAATAGCTCTCCTTGAAGACATCGGTGCAGAATAATTTTCCTTCCGGCTCATCCTCACACTGGTGTGCTACCACTGCATGAAGCTTCACTGTCAATGTCAGGTGTCAATGTCAGGTCAATGTCATATGAGGCATCAATTAAACCTAAACAAGACAAAGTTGCATTTAAATGTTATATTCATTGTGTACTCCTTACTTGATGCACCACCATCTGCACCAGTTGTATGATAACTGAAGACTGGTTTATAGGCTATGCAGAAAGTGGTAATACAATTCAATCAATCAATCAATCAACTTTTTTCTTATATAGCGCCAAATCACAACAAACAGTTGCCCCAAGGCGCTCCATATTGCAAGGCAAGGCCATACAATAATTATGAAAAACCCCAACGGTCAAAACGACCCCCTATGAGCAAGCACTTGGCCACAGTGGGAAGGAAAAACTCCCTTTTAACAGGAAGAAACCTCCAGCAGAACCAGGCTCAGGGAGGGGCAGTCTTCTGCTGAGACTGGTTGGGGCTGAGGGAAAGAACCAGGAAAAAGACATGCTGAGAAGGGGGGCAGAGATCGATCACTAATGATTAAATGCAGAGTGATGCATACGGAGCAAAAAGAGAAAGAAACAGTGCATCATGGGAACCCCCCCACAGTCTACGTCTAAAGCAACATAACCAAGGGATGGTCCAGGGTCACCCGATCCAGCCCTAACTATAAGCCTTAGCGAAAAGGAAAGTTTTAAGCCTAATCTTAAAAGTAGAGAGGGTATCTGTCTCCCTGATCTGAATTGGAGCTGGTTCCACCCTTACAAACCCTAGGAACTACAAGTAAGCCGCAGTCTGAGAGCGAAGCGCTCTAATGGGGTAATATGGTACTACGAGGTCCCTAAGATAAGATGGGACCTGATTATTCAAAACCTTATAAGTAAGAAGAAGAATTTTAAATTCTATTCTAGAATTAACAGGAAGCCAATGAAGAGAGGCCAACACGGGTGAGATATGCTCTCTCCTGCTAGTCCCCGTCAGTACTCTAGCTGCAGCATTCTGAACCAACTGAAGGCTTTTAGGGAACTTTTAGGACAACCTGATAATAATGAATTACAATAGTCCAGCCTAGAGGAAATAAATGCATGAATTAGTTTTTCAGCATCACTCTGAGACAAGACCTTTCTGATTTTAGAGATATTGCGTAAATGCAAAAAGGCAGTCCTACATATTTGTTTAATATGCGCTTTGAATGACATATCCTGATCAAAAATAACTCCAAGATTTCTCACAGTATTACTAGAGATCAGGGAAATGCCATCCAGAGTAACAATCTGGTTAGACACCATGCTTCTAAGATTTGTGGGGCCAAGTACAATAACTTCAGTTTTATCTGAGTTTAAAAGCAGGAAATTAGAGGTCATCCATGTCTTTATGTCTGTAAGACAATCCTGCAGTTTAGCTAATTGGTGTGTATCCTCTGGCTTCATGGATAGATAAAGATGGGTATCATCTGCGTAACAATGAAAATTTAAGCAATACCGTCTACTAATACT
Source organism: Thalassophryne amazonica (assembly GCF_902500255.1). NCBI lineage: Eukaryota > Metazoa > Chordata > Actinopteri > Batrachoidiformes > Batrachoididae > Thalassophryne > Thalassophryne amazonica. The sequence continues at coordinate 87,298,402 of NC_047111.1, forward strand.
GCCCAAGGGAAGCATGTATAAAGTGAATAAAATTGGTCCTAGCACAGAACCTTGTGGAACTCCATAATTAACTTTAGTCTGTGAAGAAGATTCCCCATTTACATGAACAAACTGTAATCTATTAGACAAATATGATTCAAACCACCGCAGCGCAGTGCCTTTAATACCTATGACATGCTCTAATCTCTGTAATAAAATTTTATGGTCAACAGTATCAAAAGCAGCACTGAGGTCCAACAGAACAAGCACAGAGATAAGTCCACTGTCCGAAGCCATAAGAAGATCATTTGTAACCTTCACTAATGCTGTTTCTGTACTATGATGAATTCTAAAACCTGACTGAAACTCTTCAAATAGACCATTCCTCTGCAGGTGATCAGTTAGCTGTTTTACAACTACCCTCTCAAGAATCTTTGAGAGAAAAGGAAGGTTGGAGATTGGCCTATAATTAGCTAAGATAGCTGGGTCAAGTGATGGCTTTTTAAGTAATGGTTTAATTACTGCCACCTTAAAGGCCTGTGGTACATAGCCAACTAACAAAGATAGATTGATCATATTTAAGATTGAAGCATTAAATAATGGTAGGACTTCCTTGAGCAGCCTGGCAGGAATGGGGTCTAATAAGCATGTTGATGGTTTGGATGAAGTAACTAATGAAAATAACTCAGAACAGAACAATCGGAGAGAAAGAGTCTAACCAAATACCGGCATCACTGAAAGCAGCCAAAGATAACGATACATCTTTGGGATGGTTATGAGTAATTTTTTCTCTAATAGTCAAAATTTTGTTAGCAAAGAAAGTCATGAAGTCATTACTAGTTAAAGTTAATGGAATACTCAGCTCAATAGAGCTCTGACTCTTTGTCAGCCTGGCTACAGTGCTGAAAAGAAACCTGGGGTTGTTCTTATTTTCTTCAATTAGTGATGAGTAGAAAGATGTCCTAGCTTCACGGAGGGCTTTCTTATAGAGCAACAAACTCTTTTTCCAGGCTAAGTGAAGATCTTCTAAATTAGTGAGACGCCATTTCCTCTCCAACTTACGGGTTATCTGCTTTAAGCTACGAGTTTGTGAGTTATACCACGGAGTCAGACACTTCTGATTTAAAGCTCTCTTTTTCAGAGGAGCTACAGCATCCAAAGTTGTCTTCAATGAGGATGTAAAACTACTGACGAGATACTCTAACTCCCTTACAGAGTTTAGGTAGCTACTCTGCTCTGTGTGGTATATGACATTAGAGAACATAAAGAAGGAATCATATCCTTAAACCTAGTTACAGCGCTTTCTGAAAGACTTCTAGTGTAATGAAACTTATTCCCCACTGCAGGGTAGTCCATCAGGGTAAATGTAAATGTTATTAAAAATGATCAGACAAAAGGGAGTTTTCAGGGAATACTGTTAAGTCTTCTATTTCCATACCATAAGTCAGAACAAGATCTAAAATATGATTAAAGTGGTGGGTGGACTCATTTACTTTTTGAGCAAAGCCGATAGAGTCTAATAATAGATTAAATGCAGTGTTGAGGCTGTCATTCTCAGCATCTGTGTGGATGTTAAAATCGCCCACTATAATTATCTTATCTGAGCTAAGCACTAAGTCAGACAAAAGGTCTGAAAATTCACAGAGAAACTCACAGTAACGACCAGGTGGACGATAGATAATAACAAATAAAACTGGTTTTTGGGACTTCCAATTTGGATGGACAAGACTAAGAGACAAGCTTTCAAATGAATTAAAGCTCTGTCTAGGTTTTTGATTAATTAATAAGCTGGAATGGAAGATTGCTGCTAATCCTCCGCCCCGGCCCGTGCTACGAGCATTCTGACAGTTAGTGTGACTCGGGGGTGTTGACTCATTTAAACTAACATATTCATCCTGCTGTAACCAAGTTTCTGTTAGGCAGAATAAATCAATACGTTGATTAATTATTATATCATTTACCAACAGGGACTTAGAAGAAAGAGACCTAATGTTTAATAGACCACATTTAACTGTTTTAGTCTGTGGTGCAATTGAAGGTGCTATATTATTTTTTCTTTTTGAATTTTTATGCTTAAATAGATTTTTGCTAGTTATTGGTGGTCTGGGAGCAGGCACCGTCTCTACGGGGATGGGGTAATAAGGGGATGGCAGGGGGAGAGAAGCTGCAGAGAGGTGTATAAGACCACAGCTCTGCCTCCTGGTCCCACGCTAGACAGTCACAGTTTGGAGGATCCCAAAAAATTGGCCAGATTTCTAGAAATGAGAGCTGCTCCCTCTAAAGTGGGATGGATGCCGTCTCTCCTAACAAGACCAGGTTTTCCCCAGAAGCTTTGCCAATTATCAATGAAGCCCACCTCATTTTTTGGACACCACTCAGACAGCCAGCAATTCAAGGAGAACATGCGGCTAAACATGTCACTCCCGGTCTGATTGGGGAGGGGCCCAGAGAAAACAACAGAGTCCGACATTGTTTTTGCAAAGTTACACACCGATTTAATGTTAATTTTAGTGACCTCCGATTGGCGTAACCGAGTGTCATTACTGCCGACGTGAATTACGATCTTACCAAATTTACGCTTAGCCTTAGCCAGCAATTTCAAATGTCCTTCGATGTCGCCTGCTCTGGTCCCCGGAAGACAATTGACAATGGTTGCTGGTGTCGCTAACTTCACATTTCTCAAAACAGAGTCGCCAATAACCAGAGTTTGATCCTCGGCGAGTGTATCGTCGAGTGGGGAAAAACGGTTAGAGATGTGAACGGGTTGACGGTGTACACGGGGCTTCTGTTTAGGGCTACGCTTCCTCCTCACAGTCACCCAGTCAGCCTGCTTTCCCGACTGCACGGGATCTGCCAGGGGGGAACTAACGGCGGCTAAGCTACCTTGGTCCGCACCGACTACAGGGGCCTGGCTAGCTGTAGAATTTTCCACGGTGCGGAGCCGAGCCTCCAATTCGCCCAGCCTGGCCTCCAAAGCTACGAATAAGCTGCACTTATTACAAGTACAGTTACTGCTAAAGGAGGCCGAGGAATAAATAAACATTTCACACCCAGAGCAGAAAAGTACGGGAGAGACAGGAGAAGCCGCCATGCTAAATCGGCTATGAGCTAGTAGCTACAATTACATCATAATGACCAAACATCCAGTCTGATTTAGTACTAGTATGATTTTTAAGAAATCATCAATTGAAAATAGTTACCCAAAGTGATGATAACAGCACTATATACCCAAAGTGTATGACAGCAGATGTACCTGCTCTGCATAACCAAGTGAAATAACTTAAATCAGCTCATATTTTAGAAGTAGGTGTCAAGAGTCAACTCGGACAGACTCCGTGGTGTACCCTACCTCACGCCCTATGAGTGCTGCCGTGACCCTTGATTGGAGTAAGTGGTTGAAGACAAGTCAGTGAGTGTCAGAGTCAAAATCAGAATTTTTTTTTTTTGTTCACACCTCTTGAAGTAGCCTTCCTGGACACAAAGTCCAGGAAGGCTACTTCTGTGTAGCCTTCCTGGACTTGAGAGTTTTTGCCAGCTCTTCTGAAGCAGGTGTGAGAAACCTACAGGCAAGAATGTTCCCAAATATCCCATACATACATATGGGTCCAACTATGTTGTACATTACTATGCTTGTCACAGAATTTTGTCATAATATTAAAGTATTCTTATGAGACTATTTTACTTGTAGAGAGATTTCAAATAGGCTTTCCTATTTTAGGCATATTCTGTTTTTACTGGCAAAAACACTCTAAACCTTGTCTTCACCTGGACCGTTATTGCCAGTTTTTAACCATGAAATGTCTAGAACAGTCCACCCATTTTTTTTTTAACTTGCATATCCAGCTTAAATTTTATGCAATCGTCACCTATACAGTCCTTTTCAATTTCACTTATTTTGAACCAGTTTGATTAAATGATGTGGGTTTCATAAAAAATACTTAGAGCTTAGTGTGAATTTTCCAAAACCATGGAACTGTCTCTCACAGCAGTTTTTAATTCAGGTTACTGCTCCTGCAGGGAACATGGGTAAGTACTGAATTTTGTACTGAAAAGTCCTGTAAAAAAAAAAAAAAAAGTCCAAATGAAATGTGGTCAGCCAGATACTCAAAATCTTTTGCCCCCATCCCCCCAAAGTAGTTGGGACACTAGTTATTTCATAGATATGCAAAAATAGCATAAACAAACGCATTCATAGTATTAAAAACAAGAAATTCTGGTGGTGTCCGCATGGACCCCAGGTGTAGAGATTAATAAGTTTTAGAACATGTACTGATGAGAGTTGAACACAAAATTCCAATCGCCACTTGACAATGTTTACCCAGAATTATTTTCCTTCATGCACATCTTCATAAGGTGTGCTACCATAGTGTGAGGTTTCAATGAAACCCACCAAATAGTATAGGAGTTGGCTTACATATTTTATGGATGAACAAACAAGGGCGACTGCTCTGCACACCCCAGATTTTTGTTATAATTACTAAAATTTTGAAAAATCTTGTTTCAAAAACAATCACAGATACAGATGTAAAACTTGGGGTTTACTCATAAAACTGTTTGGTGTGTACCTGTGAAAAGACTGATCTGGGAAATTAATCAAAAACTGTTTTTATAAGGAATGAGTCAATGACCCCATTTCTGTTCAGTGTACTCCCATTTATTTGATGAGTATGCTTTTCTAAAGCTACTGACTTTTTTGTTTGACTACACCAAACTATTTTCTGTAATATACAACCCTAAATCAGATAAAGTTGGGATGATATTTGTGAGGGGAGCAGTGATCCTTGAATTTAACTTACTCTACTTACTCTCTAACTATATATTTCATTGCAGATAGTATGAGAATATATCATGTGTGTTCAATTTCATTATACATACATTCCTGCATTTAAGGCCCCCAACACATTTCAAATAAGTTTCGACGCTAAAGCATTTACCACTTTTACCTGCTTTGAGAAAGAATGACAACATTACAAGGTCATTTTGTCACTGAAGATACTAAGCAATGATGTGTTTCAGGGGTGATTTTGTCCCATTTTCCTGCAAACACATCTTTGGATGTGCAGCAACTAGAGGGTCAGTTACATTTTTCATTTCAAATTTCTCCACATATTGAGGACAGGCCAGGAATGCAGACAGGCAAGTCCAGTACCCACAGCCACTCCTTCTGCAGCCATGCCTTTGTAATGTGTCCAGAATGTGGTTTTGCATCACCTTGCAGAAAAATGCATGGGCATGGGCAATAACGTGTACTGTATCGTATCCCAGGAAAAAAAAATGTGGTCTTCAAGGTAGCATATGTTGCTCTAAAATCTCAGTGTACTTTTCTGCATTAATGCTGCCATCACATAAGTGCAAATTACCTTTGCCAAGGGCGCTGACACAACCTCACACAAAGACAGACCCTGGCCTTTGGACTTTATGCATATCACAGTCTGGATGGTCCTTTTCATCTTTGGTCTGATGCAAACAGCAACCATTTCTTCCAAAAAACACCTGGAATACTGGTTTGTCTAACAACAATACAAATTTCCACTGTGTGATGGCCCAACCCAGATGACTCAGAGAGTAGAAACAGATGCCGCTGCTGGAAAAGATTAATATATGGCTTGTTTTGCACATTAAAAATTTAAGTAGCATTTGTTAATATAACTCTGTATAAAATTTTCAAAACTAATGACTTGCCCATGTGGTTATATTAGCTATTGATGAATAACAGCTCTTGATGCAGTGTTGTCTGAGGGATTGAAAATCAAAAATGTGCAGCTTAGGCTTGCACGCTTGGCCTTTACACACTGAAATTCATTCAGATTCCTGGAAGTGTTCAATGTTTTTATGTATAAGAGGGAGAAATATGCAAATTTATTCCAATCTTTCTTTGAGGAACACTGTTTTTGAACACTGCAATCATTTTATCATGTATTTGTTGAAAAAAATGAAGATGCTCTGGCAATCTTTTGTTGTTCAAAGATTTCTGATATTTTTTTTAACCAAATCATGATTACATTCACATGTTGACATCACTTGTTTGAAATTTCTTTTTTTTTTTTTATACATCGTTAATAGTTATAAATTGCCTCCATTCCAGCTTTGTTTGGAATGTGTTGCACGCCCGAAATAATGCAGGAATGGATTTATATTCGCAAATGAAGTTGACCTCACAAAACATGAAATATCCTGGGTTCACACTGTCTGCAATGAAATAGAAGTCAACAAATTGTTTTGTTTTTTTTGCATTTCTCATATTGTCCCAACCTTTTCTGATTTGGGGTTGCAGTATATCAGAAATAAATCCTGCAGAAAAACTCAGTGTTTAAAGAGGGGAAAGAAAAAAGTTATATGTAAAAATCAAAGTGATATGAACTATTGCCCTTTTAAATGCTCCACTGTAACTTTCCCAATTAATTTAATGAGCCACCTGGCGGTAAAACATCTAAATTATGCCACACAATCCACTGTACAATTACTTTCACTATAGCAAAGATCCAGATGACAACAGGATACACAAAGAAAACAGACATCTGATTTGAATCTTTCCGATTACTGTACATAGCTTTCACTGACGTCATCAAACCTAGGCAACTGGCAACCATCAAACAAGATGGTTGACAACATAAATGTGTGTAATTACTATGAAAGTATGTTTATGTTTTTATTCCTGTAAGTTGCTAACAAACAATCACATTCTTCCCTCAACTGTCAGCCTTTAATAAACTAACCTTATAAAGCTAAGAAACAATACCATGTATCAACTGGTCACTGAGAAGGGCTTTTCAATCGGGCAGCGCAGTCTCGTTTGAGGGCAGGCACTAAAAGGGTAAAATATGACGCATATGATGTCATTTCTCTAGTTTTGGGGACAAAACACAGAACTTTCTCTGAGCTTTTGGGCAAATTACATGCAAACAAAGTGAAAATGCAAAGAAAAAGTGATGTGGTGAAAAGTGGACATGTGTTAGGGCTTGTTTATGACCCAGATAGTGTCAAGGCGGTTTTGCAGGCGAGAGAACTGAGCTACTCTGGTTAGCTGTGTAAGCTAACACTTACCGACACAACCTCTCCTATTTGTCGTCTTCTCTTCTCCACCGGAAAACAAAAAAACTGCACTTTTCGTGATTATTTCGGTAATTGCAGCCGAAAGCAAAACTGTAGACCATTTTCTCGTTAGAACTGACGCTGTTTGTGGGGAGAGACTAATCCCCGGGTAGAGTGTGGGAGTGTCAACACAAACCAATTGGAGGATGGGGGTTTCAGCGGAAACCGTTTTAAACCCACACGTCTTAAACCGGCGGGTCCGCTAGGTGACAACGAGTATGCTTTTAAGTTTACTGAGCCGGGCTGAAATATTTATGCTGAAACTCCCACACTCTGCCTGGGGATTCTCTCTGCTCTGTTTGTGCCGGCTGTCCCCAGACGTGGTCAAATCCTGCGATATCACGTAGGGGTTCAAACGAGACTGCCTTGCCCTATAAACCCTTAAAAATGAGATGACAGTAAATCAATTCACCGAGGGACCTGCGTCAGCTTGATGGTCATCTTCTCAACAGCAACGTACTCCATTGGGCATTAACTATGCTCAATGCTGGGAGAAAGGAAAAATCTGCTGTTTTATAAAGAATGCCGTGAATCAATAAACTCCAGAGCAATAATGTTGTGCCAAAACTGAAATGTGATTTTTGAAAGCAAAAACTTTTGTATAATAGTCTCATTCTAAGCATTAAATAAAACAAATTTTTAGTTATTTTCAAAATTCGTATTTTCTATTAATAACTGCACTAAACAAATCATCGCTAGAGGCACTGCATTCAAACCAGAAGGGTGCCATAAGCGTGTGGGGCAAGCCACAAGTTCTTCACCTCTTTTACTTCTTATACAGACGCCAGAGTAATTTAACAATGTTTAGATTTTTTATTTTTGTCTTGCTGGATAATGGGATTTATTTTCATTGCAGAAAGAGTCCACAAATGGCTGTGATAAACGCCGATGTGACATTAATGAATGAGGCGCTGTGACTCACCAAAGCACCAGTGATCTGTGGTTCAGTGTGAAAACACAGAGGGACTGTCTTTTAAAACGCTATGTTTCTTCAGCCCCCAAACAGGAATATTTTCAGAAGTTGCTGTCCAAAATCAGGACGCTTATGTGGAAATGTTTTTCTCAGGCTGTGATGATGAATCTGACTGAAAGGAACTAAGATAAGACTTTATATTTGAATTTATATCATGTTTCTGGGTCTCACACTGGCTGTAGCTCACCCCGCATTTACACACTTACTGAAGTCAAATAATGTTGGGACTGCAGTGCCTTTCAACAAGGTTTTTGGTTTCAAACCCATTCTCAGCGGGACAAATGAGGAATTGTGGGTCGCCATCATGTTAGTGGCTGCATCTATAAGTGAATGATTCAGACCCTACTTTTAGACAAGTATATAAACAACCAGTCAAGTCTACCCAGACACAAAGGCTGTTTGTGGCAATCGCACTGATCGCACCTGAACTTCGTGAAACTTTCATCAGTCCATCTTGACATTCTCCCTCTCTTGCAAATAGAATACAATATGGATACATTAAAATGGGAGCTTGCCCCCACATACATGTGTCATAAAATTTCTGTGCAATTATATGCATTCTTTAAAAATATATATATATTTATTAATTATCAAAAACACTCATAAGAAGAGCAGGAAATGAATGTTTTTAGTATATTTTATAAGATAAAATAAGAATTACTTTTAAGCTAGCTCCTCTTTAAACTCTGCCAGTTTTCTAGATGAACTGACCTGTTCAGCTCACGCTGAATTTTTTATGTTATTTTGTTGTTGTTTGCTGTCATTTGGGTTTTTTTGTTTGTTGTTTTTTTTTTTTTTTGGGGGGGGGGGGGGGGGGGTATGTTGATTTAATTTGATATGATCATTATTATAGTAATGGTTACACATTGAACAGTTAGTGTCACTTTTACAATGTGTTCTTGAAGCCTACTGTTCATATAGCTGTCAGAGGCTTGGTGACTATTCTATTTCAGTTGGTGAGATTATTAGAAATGGCTGATGAAGCAGTAATTGTGTCAGCAATGAAGTAAGTGATAAGACCAATATATAAACTGGTTTCTCTGTCAGGGTGCCTAATGCACGAGCCACATTTTTTTAATAAATAAATTATTTGTTGTCACCAAATGATTTTTAACCTTAAATCATGTTATCAAGGCGCATCACTTTTAAGTCATCTTGAACCTGTTATTTATATATAGATGTGTGCTTTATGTAAAACTGTACTTCTTTTCATTGTAATAAAATGTATGGATGTTTGTAACAACAAATGTGAGCAGCAAGTTGTACACTGTAATCAAGGCACTTACCATTCTACAAGATGTTCTTATTCTTAAACTTTACCTGTTGCAGTTGTAGCATTTTGTCCAGTCATGTTTTTCTCCATGAGTATTAATTCATGGGAGGTGTCACAACAAGAGTAACAGACACTACACGGCTGCGGGACTAACACAGCATGATTTATCACTGCATGGTAGCACCATTTATTCCTATTTTCATCTTTGTATACCGAGTATGCCTCGCTGTCATCACTTAAATGTCAAATGAAATGGCATTCATTCTAAGCTGAGAAGTGGCGAGCTTTCTCTTTAGAACAAACAAATGCTTTAGAAAGAATAAATTGAGAAGACAGGCTCCAACACAGAAAGTCATTATGCATTCCCTTTAAAACTCATCCAACTCATTTTTAGTCAGTGAGGGCTTTCATTCTTGTTGTTAGACAGAAAAAAGAACAATTCCGTCTTGAAAAGTTAAACTCTAAACAGCATCCTACTATATAGCAATTTTGTTTAGTGTAGGCTCACTTCAAAAAAAGGGATGGTAAACAACAGTGTGTAGGACTGGGTGCCAAAACATGGTCAGTCGTCACGTTAGTAACTTAGCATACACCTGCATTCTGAGGTGCTAACAGTGCACTACGAGCGTTGTGTCTGTCAAATGTGGAGTAATGGTGCATACTGTCAATTTAGCACATATGCTTCATGAATATGCATTTGGGGTTTGTCAACCTGAGAGCACAAAATTGTGGGAGGAAATATGCAAACAGGTGAGGTGTGCACCTGTTTGAGGTGTGAAGTGTGTCAAGGTCAAAAAGAAATTTAGCAGGTGGTGATAGCATCTGTATTTTGCGACTCTGAAACCTTGCCGTTAACTGATTGCACTTGACATGCTACTGTTCCAGAATGCTGTGACAGCAGAGGCCACGCAGAATAAATAATAATGATTTGTAAAAATAAAATTTAAAAAATCATTATAAATGCTGGGCATATTTAAATGTATTTTGTTCTTGTTTCTTTCAGAATAAATGTCTCCAGACGCACAGAAGAGTCTGTGTGGAACATCATGGCTTATGCACTGGTTATTACCACAAACATAAAAAAGTGGTCTCCTGTTATGCACATTTAATTCTTGCTTTGTCCATGGCAGTTTGGCAGGCTGGTGGTGGTGACGATGCAATATGCTGGTAGAACACACAAAGAGCAGTGTGCATGATTCTCTGTGTTCCATCGGCAGAGTGCAGGGAACACACAGGCTGAATCTCAATTCTACCCCTCGGCCATTCCCCTTACCCGTTCCCCTCCGTTTTGCGTGGGCACGAGAGACAGATGGGTGTCTCAATTCTCTTTTTGGAGTGAGGCGGAGGGGAAGGCGGAGGGCTTCAAACCCCTCCAAATGGAGTGAATCTGGATGCACACTGTTTTGAGGGGTAGGAGGAGCTTACCGCTGTCTCCATAGAAACAAACATGGCGCTCAGAGCCGCACAAATGAAAGCGGCTTTCATTACAAATTATGCTGTTTAGAAAGTTATAACTTGCCAAAAAACTTTACAGGCAGTTGCCTATAACAGCAACGTGTATGCTGCTGGATGCATGTTGAGTATGTATATTGTCGTTCTGAAGAACATCGTAACTTCGCTCGTGCGCTGAGGCGTTACAATGCGCATACAAACGAACACTACGATAAGACACTTTTATATCTCACAATGGAGAAAATCAGGATAAAGTGTAAGTACGTTAATTCATTATTATCAATCCCTGCTGTTGGATTTCAAGGTCTGTAACACGTGTGTATTTCGTAAACAAACAGGGAACCCTGAGCACACTCCTCCTAATAACCTTTCAGGCAGAAAACGAGGAGAAGTTTCATCAATGGGAATAAGTTGGAAAATATATACACACACATGTATATGTGCAACACATAACCTGACATCCTAATATACTGTTATTATTTGTCAAGAAAATTTCTAAAGGAAATAGAGCTGGAAGCAAACAAATGGGAGAATTTGAAAAAGAAATATAAGGTTAACAGAACTATGTAGATACAACATAACATAACATACATACAGGTGCTGGACATATAATTAGAATATCATGAAAAAGTTGATTTATTTCAGTAATTCCATTCAAAAAGTGAAACTTGTATAATGTATACATTCATTCCACACAGACTGATATATTTCAAGTGTTTATTTTAATTATTAATTAATTACTAATCAATCAATTAATGATTAATCAAACATTACTATTATTGATTAATTATTAGTAGTATTATTAACAATTATTTATTAATACTATTTATTATTATTATAGATTACAAAATAATTAAATTAATTAACATGACATGATTGCGATGCGTCGAAGAAATCTGCGACTTCTATTTCTTTGCATTTATGCAGACAGGTGAGAAAATAAAAAGAGCAAACAGGCTACTGCAACAAGTTGCATTTCGGTTGCCATGTTAACAAACAGTGAAGATGGCAGTTTGAGATGGGCAGTTTTTTTTCTCCTATGGCGGAGGGGTGTCTCAATTCATAAGACTAGAGGCATACCCCTTCGCCTTACCCCTTGTTTTAAAGGGGTAGGGCCAGGGCCAAGGGGAAGGGGTACAAAAGAGAATTGAGATTGGGGGACAGAATCATACACACAGAACTGAATGTTTGAAACAGGGGGTTGTTTTGTTTTTGTTTTCGCAGCATGGTGTATTAGTGGTTAGCACTGATCCCTCACAGAAAGAAGGTCATGGGATCACTTCCTACCCTTTCTGTGTGGAGTTTGCATGTTCTCCATATGTCTGTGTGGGTTTACTCCCACATAAAAAAAAACAAAAAAAAAAACATGCTTATTTACGGTCTGCTCCTTTCTTTGCCCGTGACCAAGGTAGTGACTATACATCTGGAATTGGTCCCACTGCTCCTAGTGGTTGGACTGTGTTAAATTGTAATTGGGATGGGTTAAATCAATGGTGTCCTAAGTATTTCAGAAAGGGCCAAGAGGATGCAGGTTTTCTTTGCAACATTCAATTTTCAATTTAATTTCAATTTATTAATTTATATAGCGCCAACTCACGACACAGTCGCCCAAAGGCGCTTCACACAATTCATAACAACACAAAGTAATTGAAAATCCAAATTAAAATCAAGAAAAGCACACTAAAAAGGTAAAACACAGTAGAATAAAAAGAAATTACAAGGCAAACATAAAAACAAATTAGATTAATGATAAGACAGTCTAAAAAAGTGGGTCTTCAGTCTTGATTTAAAAGTCTCCACCGTGTCAGACTGCCTAATAACTGCAGGTAGATCGTTCCAAAGAGTCAGACCATGGTAGGAGAAGGCTCTATATCCCACAGACTTCTTGTTCACCCTCGGAACACACAGAAGCCCTGTGCCCTGCGAACGCAAGGGCCTCGCAGGTACGTAGGGCTTAACCAAGTCCGCCAGGTAGGAAGGTGCCAGTCCGTGAACCAACAATAAGACTTTAAAATCCGATCTGGCAGAAACCGGTAGCCAATGAAGGGATGCCAGAATGGGTGTAATGTGGTCAAACCTTCTACTTTGTGTCAAAAGTCTGGCAGCAGCATTCTGTACCAACTGAAGTCCCTGAATGCTAGACTGTGGCAGGCCAGAAAATAAAGCATTACAATAATCCAGTCTGGAAGAAATAAACGCATGTATCAAAGTCTCAGTATCAGCCAGACAGGATGGGACGAATCCTCGCCACATTTCGCAGATGGAAGAAGGCAGTCCTCGTAATGTCTCTAATGTGGGGGCCAAAAGACAATGTAGGATCGAAAAGTACTCCAAGATTCCTCACTTTGTCTGTATGGTGCACAACACACAAACCCAAATTAAGCGCCAGCTGGTCAAATTGATGCCGATGTCTGGCTGGACCAAGAACCATCATTTCAGTATTATCAGAATTCAAGAGTAGGAAATTACTAGACAACCAACTTCTCACAGATATAAGGCAATCTTCTAAGGCTTTTATATGGGCAACATTACCAGCGGTTACTGGCATGTACAATTGAGTATCATCAGCATAACAATGAAAGACAATCCCGTAATGCCGCAAAATATGCCCAAAGGGCACTATATAAAGTGAGAAAAGCAAGGGGCCTAACACAGACCCCTGTGGAACCCCAAATTTAATTTCACTAAGGCCAGAAGTAGTGTTATTATACACAACACAATAAGAACGACTGGACAAGTATGACATCAGCCAAGCAAGAACTCTTCCAGTAATCCCAAAGTAATTTTCCAGCATATCAAGTAAAACACGATGATCCACAGTATCAAACGCAGCACTAAGATCCAAAAGCACTAAAACCATTGTGGTGTCTGAATCCATTGCACACAGAAAATCATTCACCACTCTGATAAGTGCTGTCTCTGTGGAGTGATGTTTTCTAAGCAGACTGAAGTAGCTCAAAAAGTTCATTCTCAGTAAGATGGTCCACAAGCTGCCGTGAGACCACTTTTTCCATTTTTAGAATTTTAGAACAGAATGACAGATTTGATATCGGCGTATAATTACTCAATACACCAGGGTCAAGACCAGATTTCTTAAGCAATGGTTTAATCACTGCAGATTTAAAACACCCAGGAACAGAACCAGAGCTTAATGAAAGATTAACAATTTCCAGGACAGTCAGCCCAAGAACGGGCCACAGGTCCTTGAACAATTCTGTTGGTATAGGATCAAATAGGCAGGTTGTGCTTTGCCAGCATGTCTAGTGAAATAGTATCAAATTCTGTAAATCTAGGTGTCACCTAATTATTAACACCCACCTCCACAGCAGGGTGCAGTGATTGAGCCAAAGCATGTTTAGATATGCTCAATCTCATGTCTTCTATTTTTTTCACAAAGTAATCCAAGAAGTCTTGAGCTATAAACGGAGAAGGACTAACAGGTGACCGACCATGGATAAGAAATGCTACAGTATCAAACAAAAATTTTGAGTTGTGTTTATTTTTAATGATCAAATCTGAATAGCAAGCCTGCTTTGTAGTCCATAGTACATGCTTATACTCTACAACTGCATCATGCCATGCAGAGTGGAACACCTCTAATTTGGAGCTATGGCACTTCCGTTCCAGACCTCTAGTCTTCTGCCTGAGGTCCCGCAAGTAACCATTAAATCAAGGCAACTGCACTTTGGAAAGGCAAGGCCTTAATAAAAGAGGTGCAATCTCATCAAGTGTAGTTTTGAGTACCGAATTCAAACCATCCACCAGACTGTCCACTGATTGAGCATTCTGCAAAGTTGAAGCTAAAAGATCAGGCAATCTGGCTTCAAGTTCAGTCCTAGTTGAAGGTTTAATGTGTCGCCGCAGTAATAGGTCAGGTTGTTGCTCCACTAAACACGGTAGTGTAAATGTAAACTTAATAAGTGAGTGGCCAGAGACCACCAATGCAAGGGGCAGGATACCAATATTCATGACAGCAATGACAGAATGCCTCTTTGCCGAGACATTCACAGAGGATGTCTCGGCAAAGCTTGCATCCAGAGATTCTAACACATAAAATAGCGCAAATGTTTCTGCTGATCACTGGTAGGTGAAGAAACCACAAAATCATCAGGGTATTCAAAATTCAATGGTAAATGCAGGGTCAAATAGCCAAATTTCAGCATTTTTTAGAGCTCGCAATAGTTATCCTATGGCATCACACAGTGCATCCAGAAAATGTGCACAGCGCTTCACTTTCTCTGCATTTTGTAAATGGTAAATGGACTGCTTTTATATAGTGCTTTTCCATCTGTATCAGACGCTCAAAGCGCTTTACAATTATGCCTGACATTCATCCCGATGTCAGGGTGCTGCCATACAAGGCGCTCACTACACACCGGGAGCAATAGGGGATTAAAGGCCTTGCCCAAGGGCCCTTAGTGATTTTATCATTGCCGCGTCTCTCAAGCTCCATCAGGTTGGATGGGGAGCATCGGTGCACAGCTATTTTAAGATCTCTCCAGAACAATCTGATGTTCAATCAGATTCAGGTCTGGGCTCTGGCTGGGCCACTCAAGGACATTTACACAGATGTCCTGAAGTCACTCCTCTGATATCTTGGCTGTGTGCTTAGGGTCACTGTTCTGCTGAAAGATGAACCGTTACCTCATTCTGAGGTCAAGAGCGCTCTGGAGCAGGTTTCCATCCAGGCTGTCTCTGTACATTGCTGCATTCATCTTTCCCTTAATCCTGACTAGTCCCCAGTTCCTGCTACTGAAAAACATCCACACAGCATGATGTTGCCACTGTCATGCTTGACTGTAGGGATGTATTGGTTAGGTGATGAGCAGTGCCTGGTTTCCTCCAAAGGTGACACCTGGCATTCACGCCAGAGTTCACTCTTTGTCTCATCAGACCAGAGAATTTAATTTCTCATGGTCTGAGCATCTTTCAGATGCCTTCTGGCAAACTCCAAGCAGGTTGCCATGTGCCTTTTACTAAGACGTGGCTTCTGTCCGGCCACTCTACCATACAGGTCTGATTGGTGGAATTCTGAAGAGATTGTTATCCTTCTGGAAGGTTCTCCTCTGTCCAAAGAGGAATGCTGAAGCTCTGACACATTGACCAATGGGTTCTTGGTCACCTCCCTGACTAAGGCCTTTCTCCCCCGATCGCTCAGTTTAAACGGGGGGCCAGCTGTATGAAGAGTCCTGATGGATCTGAACTTCTTCTTATGGATGATGGAGGCCACTGTGTTCACTGGGACATTCAATGCAGCAGAAATGTTGCTGTACCCTTTCCCAGATAGGTCCCTCGAGACCATTCTCTCTCTGAGGTATACAGACAATTCCTTTGACTTCATGCTTGGTTTGTGCTCTGACATTCACTGTCAACTGTGGGACCTTATATGTAGACAGGTGTGTGCCTTTCCAAATCATGTTCAATTTTATTGTGACCCGCCTAAGGCACACCTGTGCAATCAGCATCCTGATATGCTGCTCCTCTGAGGTGGGATGGATTATCTCGGCAAAGGAGAAGTGCTCACTAACAGACAGATTAGTCAACAATATTTGAGAGGTCTTTAGTGTATACAGAAAATGTTTTAGATCTTTGAGTTCAGCTCATGAAAAATAGGAGCAAAAAGTGTTGCATTTATATTTTTCTTCAGTGTATGTGGAAAAAGTGGAGCGCTGTGAATACTTTCTGGATGCACCGCATATTACTTCAGTCATTTCATAATTACCAACTAAAAATACATTCATGAGATGAAATGCTCAGAGCACACTTTGTAATGCCATTCCCTTGTGTCAGGGTTGAAATTTGCTCTGTTGATCCAAGCTAACCACAGCCTGCTTCGCTCGCTAGAAAGTGCCTCGTCCTGTCTCCTTGATGTGTAATGCCAAACAATTTGACCTATTGTCTGCATTATCATTGTTTATACACTTGAACACCATGCATGAATTCACCATTGTCTCATTTCAGCGCTGTTGCTTCACCGTGCACATTCTTTACGTTTTCTGCCAGATGTTATGGCAGTGCACTAGGAGTCATGGGTAAAGATGCCTGGGAATGGAAACGGGCTTGTTAGATCTAGAAAAAGAGATACCTTGCACCTGTGTTCAGTAACTTAAGTTGCTGATTTAACAGCATTTTTAGTTTACGGCCATTAACGCACAAAATCCTCATTTACACACTGCTGTTTATGTCATATTATCACAAAAAATCAATTGCACATTTACGCTGAGTCAATCAGCTGCAAAACTGTCTCCACCCAACACACAAGTTTGGACTGCCCACGCATTTTATTACTTGCTATCTGGGTTCTTAGTAAATCAGGCCCTTACTTTTCATTATTTAAGAAAAAAAAAAAAAACTAATCCAGGGGTAATCCTGAAATCAAGATGGATGAAAGGCAGAAATATAAATAGGACTATAAAATGTTCTCTCTGAAGTTTCAGTTTTGTCTGAACAAGTTAATTTTATATGTTTTGCACACATTAACTTGGTACTTACGTTGGATTTGATTTTTGTCAATTTATTAATTTTTTATTTTCTTGTATTGTCATTCCATTCTTATTTTGTCTCCATGTACATAATACGTCTTCCTTATACGTATCCACCATTAGTTTACACATGCCCCAGGCCCATTTAAAAAAAACAAACAAACAAAAAAAAGCAAGAATTATAAGAATCAGCTTGGGACTCCGGCAAGGACGGTCGCATTCCTCCCCTCTCCTCTCCTTCTTTTTCTGTTCTCTATCTCTGCTCCAACTTCAAAGTCCCAGCTTCACCAGACTGTGAATTCTTCAAACTAAGATTTGGATTAACTATGGAATTCATCAGCTGGTCTCTCTACGTTACTGACACCATTTTTTTCGACAAGGAAATCAGGGCTGGGGGACCCTGCGTGCCCTGATGGAACCTACCCAGCGGGCTATGTTCTCGACGCCTGAGAGAGACGGTTGTGACATGCTTGGCTCCACTGTCTGTGAAAGACGATGAGGATTTATTTTATTCGCATTATGGTGGGAGGTTTGGCGCTGATTGGTTTGTGCGCTGACTTGACCCACAGGAATATCAGCAAGATGGCTGCTTCCAGAATCTCGTCCCCTCATCAGTCCATCATGATTAAGGGGCTGGGTAATCCTGTGTAATCTCAGACTGCGTGAACTCTTGCACTAAAACGTAAAAGAGACCATCTTGGAGCAAATACGCTGTATTGCAAAGGAATGTGCTGCTGAGGACCGGAGAATATTCTTCATAAATTTGGACTCGAGACGGTTAGAGGTGCAATAAATGGAATTCTGTATCTCTTCACCTAACATCAACATGGCAGCCTTATTGGCTCCTGAAGGTCAAATACCCTGCTCTTCCCCCAGAAGGATCTATGGCCTTGGTAAAGGAATTTGGCTCCCCCTTCTCATCTATCTGTCCCCCCCTCCCCAGCCTGATGTTGCCTAGCAACGTCAGACTTTGCACACACACAGACAGAAACTTAACTCATCTGCACATGGTGCATGTCTCCCTCCCTCCATCCCTATTACCCCCCCCCCCCCCCCCGTCTCTCCACCCCCCTCACCCTGGCTTCCTCCCTGCCACCTCAAAGGCAGCGCTGTTTTTACTGCTACAGCCTTCAATACCCCAAGCTGGACGGCGCGGGCCCCTCCTGCTGCGGCCTTCAACCACTTTACCTCAATTCGGATGACGGACTGCTTCAAGTTTAGTGCACATAAACAGTGTCAAATTCTGATGTGTGCATTATTATGGTAAACAAGTAATAATTGTGGATTAATTGCTGTATCTTGTCTGAGGTAATTGGAGTGTAAAAGTAATTTCATTGTTGTTGCACTCGTGTAATGACAATGACAATAAATCTCATCTCAATTAATTCTGCTCAGATGCATTTCATTATAAGCATACATTTCAAATGAAGCTGGAAGCCAACAACTGACAAACTTGGAATGATAGGGTAGAAACACTATACATTCCAGAATGAGAAGGGTAGAAACACTATACATTCCAGAATGAGAACTCTGAGTCTCATTCATTTTCATACAACAAAAATGTGTAAAATAAATGTTAATACAAAACTGAGCTTCTGAGATTATGCCTTTTCAGATGTGCCTTTGATCTTTTTATTGGATTTGGTGGCTGTGTTGGACTTTGGAATTACTTTTTTTTAACACTTAAGTGTTTTATTATGTATAAGCTTCTGTTTTATATCCATATGTGTATTTCTGCTTTTTTATCCACGTTCAGTTCGACAATACCTCAGGATTCCTTTTTATTTATGAAAACTGAGATATTAAGATATGAGTTCTGATGAAGCTGCTATAAAACTGAACAGACACTCGACTGACAGAATTATGCCCCAAAAATACACAATTCTGGAATAAAAAAATAAAAATAAAAATAAAAGTGGGAATTTGATTCCCCAAGTGGTAGTGATCAGGCCTTCTGCCTCATTCACAACAATCACTTGTGAGGGAAGCTTCCAAGACAGATTTAATCTGTAAAGGAGTTATACGCTGGAGAAACTGGGCAACTTCTGTCTCTTGCTTCACCAGAGACAGTTTTGTGTTAGAATGACACCAAGGACTTTAAAAACTAAAAGCTAAAGAGAGAATGATTAAATCTAGGCTCGCATCACCCCCGTGCCATGTGGCAAACTAGCTGATTTTTTACATCATTCTCCCATGCAACTGTAACTGGTGCAGCAACAGACAGAAGTTGTCCGATGGCCAGTTTCTCCAATTGCATCCACAGAAGCTTGCAACTCCTTCAAGGATGAAATCAGTGTCTTGGAAGTTTCCCCTCACTAGTCTGCTTTGTTCAACATCACTGTTTTTTAACTGAGCCTGCTCCAAGTAAAATTACCATACACTATCATAGTCTATTTGTTACCTACTGACTAACATGAAATCCAAGAAATGTTCAGTGACTTGGAAATGCTTTTGTACTCACTGGTTGATTTGTTTAAATAAACTTGGCTGTAAAAGTAATAATTTATGTATATAAGTAATCATTTCTGGTGTGGACATCAACATTAATGTGGGTTAAAAAGACGGCAGATGTGCAATGACTGAGAATAACATGCAGCCAATCAACAAATGAAAACCAACATAGAATTCACAAAAAGGTATTTAAATTTTCAAAAATAATAATGATGATTAAAAAAACGTAATCACAGCTTTGAATTCCTCTCCATACACAATAAACACTATTAATTTTCCATGGTGCTCTGCCTGTTTTGCCATATTTCTATCCTGTGAAATTGGTCAATTACTGAGGTGATTAAACTTTGAATGATCTGACATTTAAGTGATATTACACAGGGGCATACTCACCTACATTGTATATATGATCTCATGGAGATTTGAGTAACACACATGGTCATATTTTATCATTGGATTCGTGATTATAATCTATATTTTCAATTTCCTGAGGAAGTGAGCAAAGTCCACAATCTGAGAAGTGACAATGTATATACTATAAACTATATTAACTGTATAAACTGTAAATATGCTTTTAACCAACTTACTTGCACCTGGTTACACCTACTTACATGTCCTCTGCCTGGCTTGGTCACTATGAAATCTATAAAGGCAGGACTGAGTAGACAAGGTCAAGTCTCACTTTTCCTGTTTTCCTGCTTTTCTGAATTCTGATTCTCTGAAGTAGCCCTCTGGTTACATGTAAGGTGAATCATCACCACAACAACAAAGCTTTCAGCACTAATAGAGCAGTCACACTACAGAACAAAAGATCAGTGACGTCAAGTGAAAACTATATATTCCTGACACATGAACAAAGAAACAATTTGAAAAGAAGGAAGTAGAAGCAGAATCAGGTCAAACCTTGGATGCGGACTCCTTGGGTTCGTTGCTATTGTCCTGTAGGGATGAATGGAGATGACAGATGAGCTGGGAGGGGGTGGGGGGTTGGAAGGAGGTTGTCAGACAGCAGTAGAGAGTCAGAAGAATGGGTGGGGGCGGGGAGTCTGCGCTGCCTGGGCCTTCTCCCTTGACCTCTGACCTTCAAGAACTAAGGCTTTGACAAAATTATTACATAGGCTCAACATCTGGAATGCCAGTACTTAAGAGTAGAAAAACCCTGAGCATGTATGAAATTTCTGCTAGTCTTACTGTAGACGTATAGAATTTCACGCAGCATAATATAAAAGTCCTACAGTGCATCTGGTGTTTAAGTACTTGTAAAGTGCAAGTGCTATAAATAATGTGTGCACACCTATATGTACGAGACAAATCCCAAAATTTTTGTGTGTTTGACTGTAGCCCTACCCAAGTAACTGTTGCTGTCACTTACAGTTCAGGAATGCGTAAGACACAGGTAGCCTATTTCTCTGATGGAAGGATAAGATAAAGACCTAGCACATTCATCCAGTGGTTTGGGGAATGCTCCACAAGTCGGGCTTCACCGATACTTTGCCTCACTCTCTCGCTCTTTGCAGGGGCAGGCATATTTCCTCTGCATGCTTGGCTGATGCAAAATGATGACATTCATTTTCCTTGCTGATCTCAGCAGCCAATGGCTCCCAGCTTCCACTGCATGCTTAACAGGAGGTAGTACGAAGGATGATACAGATGGCTGGTTCTGCGGACAGCAATGCTGGGGCCAGTAGGAATGATGCCACACATCTGGAGTTGTGAAGGCTGCATGCAGGCTGCTTTAACCAGACTGGAGATATATGGGTGATTGGTGGCTCAGCTGCAGCGAAACTTGATCTTCCAGCACAGAAGGCTTTGCTGGACACCATTCTTCTCTGTGCTGGATGCTGGCACGTTGAGGGGACAGCAAAATACTTTTTCACTTTGAGGATCTTGCCACAAAAACTGAAGGAAAAAAATCATGGGCGTCATTTCATGTAGTAAAAACTGGTGGCGTAAAAAAAAAAAAAAAAAAAAAAAAAAAAAAAAAAAAAATCAGCTTGTCATTTAAAATGGTGCAAGGTGTCGATATGGCAAGCTGTTTCACTTCTGGTAACTTATTTTTTTTTTCCCTCCAAAAAGCAAAAATTTCCAAAATGTGTAGAAAAAAATCTTTCTTCCCAAGGCACAGAGACTTTCTTTCATAAATATGAAAATAGAGAAATATTTCAATATGAAAATACTTAATATATACAATATTTTCTTGGCTAAGTCTTTCAGGGATTTTCTCCCAATTCTGCAAAATATGCTGATGTCCATGGAATGGTTTCCAACTGCCACTGAATTTGGTTGGGATTTCCAGATGCCAAGCCTGTGTGTATGACAACTCTCCTCGATGATCTTCGGAGCTGCTGGAATTTGCAACGGCAGGAACGCTCCAGCAGATAGAGAAGAAACGGGTTCAGCCTTCCTCAAGCCATACTAACCTTAACAGACGCGGAGTGGGATGGAGAAGAGTGACTGTCGAGCTTTCGTCTTTTGTGCTCTGTGTGGACAAGAAAATTAAATTAACTGAGCCCTACTACGGGCCTTTTGTGAACATATCGTATTGGTGTTTTGTTTTGTTTTTTGCAGATGTGACAACATATTTTACCAAACAATGCAGAAAAACACTGACTGTTGGAAATGGTGTCACTACACAGTTTGTCCAGCACAGACTGACAAATTATGTAATGTCCCCATTACATTGAATTTCTAAAATGATGCCCTTCAAAGGCACAGTGAAAACTAATTTCAACATGACAAATGAAATAAAAATATAAAAGGCAAAATGATGGGTGGCATAAGTAATTACACCCATTGATGTAACACATTTATTTATCTTGAACAGAGACAATGTAAAGTAGACATGAAAACTAAAGAATGTCCACACACTGGACATTGTTTGCTATATGTGGATGAAGCTCAGGCCCCAGAATTACTCTGGCCATGGCAAGGTCAGCCAAAAGTTCAGTCATTGGGGTAAATCATCACTTTTACAGCCAGTTTTCGTCAGACAATCAGAGGATGAACACATGAACATTTCCAAGTCACTGAATATATGTCTTGGACTTCATTTGCAACTATTATTAAGAAATACAAACAGTAATTGTACTGCATGGTAAATCTGTCAGGAGGAGGCAGTTCTCAAAAATTCGATAACCGTGCAAGAAGACGACTACAGAGAAAAGCCACAAAGACACCCCTGAAGGAGTTATAGGCTTCTCTGGTTGAAATGGGAGCTTTTGCAATTATGCTTATTAAGCGTGCATAGTGTTTGTAAGTTTTAGCATTTTTTTTTTTAGATTTAGAATGTTAATTTTCAATAAATGCAATGAATTTAACTGTATGTACATAATTTACAGAAAATTTATTTTCATTTTTGGCACATGGCCCTCCATTCAGATCCATGAGACAGTTGAAAAGAATTTTATGTTACCTCAATTTTAAGCCAAATGAGAAGCAAACCAGTTGTTAACGAGTCAGTATGTTGACTTTATTTAAATAAAATCCCATGTTTTTTTCCCAATTTAATTGTATTATTTTTAACAAAGCCAAATAAGTCTATTTTATTTATTGTTTTAGTTGTGAGGGTTTAATTTATTCTGGATAGGTTGTTTTTTGTTTGTTTTTTAAACATTCAAATTCCAATATCAGCAGGAAGAAAAAAAAAAAAGTTCACATTACAGGCCCACCTGTATGTCAGGCATGTAAGGATAAACTAATTGAAATTTGGGAAAATGAAGCACAACATCAATCCAAAAAGCAACTTTGCTGTGCTCATGTAATATAAAAAAATCAGATTAGGTCAGGTCGTGTTGCAGGTAACAATCATCACATGCAAAAAGGAAATCAGGAACAGGTGGGCTGAAGTTACATGTAGTTTGAAATGAGCTTGTTTATTGGTGTTGTTCATTTCCAACGCTTAGGTCTGGCAGCTACCAACACCACCACAGTGTATCACTAGAGTGGCTGTCATTTCCTAAATTATTTTTTTTAATAAAACAGAGAAAAGGCGTAAAATTCAGCCCTTACCCCTCTCACATTCAGCTGACTCCAATCTGGGAACTGGTGACTTGCGAGATCCAGCAACAACAATCCTCTCTCCTTTTTCCTTGGTTTTGGCCTCCTTGATGGCG
This sequence comes from Thalassophryne amazonica, assembly GCF_902500255.1. NCBI lineage: Eukaryota > Metazoa > Chordata > Actinopteri > Batrachoidiformes > Batrachoididae > Thalassophryne > Thalassophryne amazonica. The sequence continues at coordinate 87,322,216 of NC_047111.1, forward strand.
TCTCGCTCCCTGGTTGGCTCCACAGTCTCCCCGTTGCCAGTCTTGACCTTATCCTCTTTGTTGCTCTTCTCCTCAGCCTTGATTTTCTCCCTGTCTGCCTTGGGCGTCTTCTCCTTACCCTCACGTGCCACTCGCTCCTCCTTGCCTACTCTCTCATCTCTCTGCTTCTCCCGACGATTCTCCCCCTTTATTTCAGGAGTGTTGCCTGGTGTCTTTTCTTTTTTCTCTTTTTTCTCCTTAACACTCTTCTCTTTGTCATCCCGGTCTTTAACGGCTTTGGTGCTGTAAAGTGATAAAGAGTTTCCTTTTAAAAAAGCTAATCAAAATATTACTTATAATTCTTGAACATCCTGGGAACATCAAGATGCATGGACCACCTTAGGGACAAATGGGAGTTCTGTAATAGGGATGAGCAATATAAGCCTAAAATTATGTCATATTTCATGGTATTAGGGGTTTTTAAGCCAAATTTGCCAATTCCATGCACAGTGACATTTTACTTTGGAGATTTTTTTTTTTAAGTGATCATGCCCACGGTGCCACCCCCCATAAATGGCACCCCGGGCCGCAGCCCGCATCGCCTGTACCAAAAACCGCCACTGTCTATTAGTATGAAAAAATGTATTCAAAAGTAGACCTTTAATTGAGGGATGTTGACGGGCATGCCCCACCCCAACACCCTTTGTGTCTGGATTTGCCCCTGGTTTACAGTCTCTGAGCAGGTAGAATGGAGATGCATATTTATGTGGAAAACATGGCCTAATTGAGAGGTAAGGTTTTATCAGCGCTTCTTACTTCACGCCGTCCTCAGAAAGAGACTTTAGGCATATTTGAAGAAAAAGCACAACAACAAAAAAAAAAACAGCGTCGGTATCTGTTGTAGAGCGTCGCGAGTCTGCAGCTGTGTTTTTAGTTTAAACACAGCAAGGACACACACAGAGCAGCACAAAGTTTGAAAGAAATGATTAAAATATGTTTGTAAACTCTGCACTCTGCCTTTTGCTCTCTGTGTCATAACACTCAGAGAAGGGAACGCTTTTTTTCAACTCGGACACACTGCACAAAACAGCAGACTGACAGCTTGCAGAATCAAACACTGATGTAAACACAGGGATGATTACAGGGGCACATACCAACTGTGTCATACTGGTACTTCGATAATATTGTGATCTGGTAGCTATCCTGAACAGACACCAGTACAAAATCACAGTAAAAGAGGGCAAAGTGTGGTATGTCCGAACCCCCCTAGCGACAGGCCAGACAACAGCGCATGGGAGCTGTGTAAAATAGGACACATTCTTATTGTAATTTTGCCACATTTTTAGTATTTTAAGAAAAAAACCCAAATGTTGTTTATTATGAATGGGCTTGCTATTTCCTGCCATCAATGTTATGTATTTATGAAAGAATCGATCACCGAGAATTCCTACTACAGCCCCTGGCAATAATTATGGAATCACAGGCCTCGGAGTATGTTCATTCAGTTGTTTAATTTGTAGAAAAAAAGCAGATCACAGACATGACACAAAACTAAAGTCATTTCAAATGGCAACTTTCTGGCTTTGGGCAAGGTGATGATGCTGGAACTTTTGTTTGGTGCCGTTCCAATGAGATTTATAAAGATGACTGCCTGAAGAGAACATGTAAATTTCCACAGTCATTCATGATATGGGGCTGCATGTCAGGTAAAGGCACTGGGGAGATGGCTGTCATTACATCATCAGTAAATGCGCAAGTTTACGTTGATATTTTGGACACTTTTCTTATCCCATCAATTCAAAGGATGTTTGGGGATGATGAAATCATTTTTCAAGATGATAATGCATCTTGCCATAGAGCAAAAACTGAAAACATTCCTTGCAAAAAGACACATAGGGTCAATGTCATGGCCTGCAAATAGTCCAGATCTTAATCCAATTGAAAATCTTTGGTGGAAGTTGAAGAAAATGGTCCATGACAAGGATCCAACCTGCAAAGCTTATCTGGCAACAGCAATCAGAGAAAGTTGGAGCCAGATTGATGAAAAGTACTGTTTGTCACTCATTACGTCCATGCCTCAGAGACTGCAAGCTGTTATAAAAGCCAGAGGTGGTGCAACAAAATACTAGTGATGTGTTGGAGCGTTCTTTTGTTTTTCATGATTCCATAATTTTTTCCTCAGAATTGAGTGATTCCATATTTTTTTCCCTCTGCTTGGTCTAAAAAAGTAACCGTTACTGACTGCCACAATTTTTTTTTCCTGATTTCTTATAGTGTTTCTTAAAGCCAGAAAGTTGCCATTTGAAATGACTTTAGTTTTGTGTCATGTCTGTGATCTGCTTTTTTCTACAAAATTAAACAACTGAATGAACATCCTCCGAGGTTGGTGATTCCATAATTTTTGCCAGGGGTTGTATGGGGTCAATTTCATTCATTCATTTTCAGCTGCTTATCCGGTTCTGGGTCACGGTAGGAGAAGAACAAGCAGCTCATCCCACACTTCCCTATCCTCTGCAAAGTCCTGTAACTCTTCCTGGGGGATCCCAAGGCATTTCCAAGCCAGCTGGGAAATGTAATCTCCCCAGCGTGTTCTGGGGCTTCCCGGAGCCTCCTCCCAGTAGGATGTGCCTGGAAGATGGCAGATGAGAAGGGAGATGAGAAGGGCGCATCTGCACCAGATGTCTCAACTAGCTCCTTTCCATGGGAAGAAGAAGCAGCTCTACTCCGAGTCCCTCCCAAATAATCGAGCTTCTCAAGCTGTCCAGCAGTGGAAGCCCAGATACCCAACAGAGCAAACTCATTTCTGTCACTTGCATCCATGATTGTATTCTTTCAGTCATTACCCAAAGCTCATGATCATAGGTCAGTAAATCAACTGACAAATTGAGAGCCTTGCTTTCCGGCTCAGCTCCTTCTTTACTACGATGGTCCGGTACAATGTCTGGAAACGTCCAGCGGCTGCCCCAATCAGTCTATCAATCTCCCACTCCGATTTACCCCACTCATGAACAAGACCCAAAGATACTTAAAACTCCTTCACTTGGGGTAGTAATAACTCTCCCTTAACCCAGAGGGGAAAATTCATCATTTTCTGACTGCTCAGTGTGCATCGGAGGTCACCACCTGATGAAGCCAACAGAACCACATCATCAGCAAAAAACAGAGATGCAACTCTGAGGTCACCAAACTGGATACCCTCCAGTCCCTGACTGTGACTTAAACTTCTGTCCACGAATGTCACAACAGGATTGGTGACGAGGGAAGCTCTGGTGGGGTCACACTCCCACCGGAAAAAGGTCTGATGTAATGCTGAGAATGCAGGCACAGCTCTTACTTTGGCCATATAGAGAACGGATTGCACACTGGAGCGAATCAGATACCCCATATTCCCATAGCACCCCCACAAGATACCCTGAAGGACCCGGTAATACGCCTTTGCCTTCTTCACAAAACACATGTAGACTGGTTGGTCATACTTGCAAGATCCCTCCAACATCCTTGCAAGGATAAAGAGCTGGTCCACCGTTTTGCGACCAGGACGGACCTCACATTGCTCCTTCTGAATCTGAGGTTCGGCTAACAGCCCAAGTTTCCTCTCTAGTACCCTGGCATAGACTTTTCCAGGGAAGCTGAGAAGTGTGATTCCTCTATAATTGAAACACACTCTCCGGTCCCCTTTTTTGAAGATGGGGACTACCACTCCAGTTTGCCAAGCCAGAGGTACTGTCCCCAACTTCCATGCCACGTAGTATAAGCGTGTCAGCCATGATAGCCCAACAACATCCAGAAATTTCAGCAACTCAGGATGAAGCTTGTCCGCCCCAGCACCTTGCCACTGAGGAGATTTTTGACTACCTTGATGACTTCCGCTAGGTTGATGACAGAAGATCTGTCTTCCATCCCAGCCTCCTTGACAGAGGGCATGGCAGTAGGGTTGAGGAGATCTTCAAAGTGTTCTTTCCACCCCGACAATATCCTCAGTCCACTTTAACAGCTCTCTTCCCCTGCTAAACACAGCCTGGGCTAAGAACTGCCTCCCTTTCCTGAAGCGCCTGACAATTAGCCAAAACAGCTTTGAAGCTAACTGAAAGTCATTTTCCATGGCCTCGCTCAATCTATTTTCTAATCTATTCAATTCAAATTATTCATATAGCATGATCAACATAAGTCGCCCCAAGGAGCTTTCTGCCAGTATATTGATAAGGGTATGATATGGCCCATTCCTATTCCATACGCTGATGGATGCAGCAAAGCCCCCAAAAAACGGATGTATTTTACAGGTTTACAGGGTGTTCTTGCTTTCAATGCATGCTTACCTATTGACAGCACTATTTCCATTGCTGGTAGTCACTTTGGCTGCTGCGCTGTTGACTTTGTTCACTGGCTTTGTGGTCCCCTGAGATTTGTCCTTGCCCCGATCTGAGGAAAGAAAAAGTAGTAGGGATTTTAGCACAGTAACAATTGAGACTGATATTTTTATTGGAACGTTACCGCTTATTTGTGATATAAAGCAAATCTACTCATAGGCTTGGGTTGTGGCCAAGCGGTTAGTATGCTTGGTTTCAACACGGAAGGTTCTCGGTTCAAAGCTCATACTTGCCACATTTCACTATATGGAGTTATATCAGGAAGTTCATCTGGCGCAAAACTTCAAACCAATTCAACATGCAGATCCACCTCGAATATGCTGTGGCGACCCCAAGTGAAAACAAAGGAGCAGCCGAAGGGACTTACTTTTGTTCTCATATTAAGCCATGTTCTGGTAACCTTTAATAGATATGCTGCCTGTTTTTGTTACCATCTCTAATTTTCTCAGATGAAGAACAGACTGTTGTTGCATTCTGAATGCGCATGCCTAAATCCTGTATGACTAATTGTGAACTCCCACCTCCATTGTTGGCTTGGGGGGAAAAGCATTAAGTACATATTTAATCAAAAACACAATCAATGAGCTGCTCTCCAGAGCGCAGGCTAAGGAGGACATGGCGCCCTCCAGATCCAAGTCCAAAGGCCCCCTGATACGAGCACTTTGGTTTACAATAATTTCAAGAGGTGCCTGCTGAAAGAGCTGCTGGAGAGAGACAAGGGCAAACCCTGAAACCTCAGAGTGCAGGGATGAAGTCAGAGAGGTGAGGTCAAATTCAGTTGCTTGCAGTGCACTTTTTACTGTTTCTAAATACCCGAAAAACACAAAGTTGGTGTTTTCGTTTCACGATGACTGGAGCAGTATGCTTGAAGGTTTTCGACAAATTAATGGAATGTTGTGTTTTTAAGTGCCAGAATTGTTTATCATGTCATAGTGCTCCACAATCTGCCCGAGAACGCTCCGTGATGGAAAGCACCACCATTTTTCCAGCTTTCTCTCCAAACATAGCTGTTACTTCTACAAAACATGTTTCAATCAAGACCTTAAATGTAGTTTTCACACAAGCTATTTTTATTCTTGCAATGTTGAATGATTTTCATGAATAAAACTATGAAAAAAAATGTGCGTACAGGATTACAGCTGCTGGCACCAATGTTGTCCTTTTGGCTGCTCCCATTTGGTCGTGGTCGCCACAGCGGATACCAGCTAGAACTGCAGTGGTATTTGGCACAAGTTTTATGCTGGATGGCCTGACAACTATTCCATTCCTCCTGACCATGAGAGGGCAGTGTTTAGCACTTGGATTATCCCACACCTGCATGCGCAGAGATCGAGATCTTATACGAACAAAGTCATGTTAGTAGGCATGACCTGCCTGATGTCAGCTAACAATACATAAGACTGTGTCACCCAGCATTCAGTTCTTTTTCCATCTCTTGCCTGAGAGCAGAAGGTTGAATGATTTTGGCTCGCTTGTCTTGTCGGAGCCTCACAACCATTTTGGTTGGAGCTACGCAAACACTTCTTCCAGAAGCTGCAAGATGACTTATTTCTTGTCCTTTTTTCTCAGCTAGGCTACCGCTCTTGGTGAGTAAATCTGCTTTCTATGAGTAAACGTTGGTGCTACAGCTAATGTTTGCCAAGCTGTCTCTGACCACTGTGGTGTGAGTGTTTTCCAACTTCCTGCTGAAAAGCTATTTTGGTGGCTTGGATCATTGCCATTAACGTCTGTGTTAACCCACGGACCAGTGGCATATTTTTTGAACTGAGCTGCATGTTGCGAGTGTTTCCTGCACCGTAGCCGGGACATACCGTGCCGACTTTGGTCACTGCGGCGTGAGGATTTTTCGGTTCGTGCTACACTGTCATTTTGATGGCTTAACTCATTACAGTTGACATTTGTGTTAGTCCACAGACCACTGGCATATTTTTTAAATTAAACTACTTGTTGCAACTGTTCCCTGCTCCAATTATACAGCAGCTGTAGCCGGAACATACTGCGCTGACTTTGTCCACTGCAGCATGAGTGTTTCTGCTCCCTGCTACACTGCCATTTGGGGTCTAACATTGTGACAACTGGCTGTGAGTGCCATGAGCATCCTGTAGTGCAGAGTTAAGTTGCTGGTGGACGGAGTGTGCTTCCCGCTCCCCATTTTACCATGTTGCACAGAGTGCAGTAGCTGGTGGATGTAGTGTACTTCCTGCTTCCTGTTTTACTGCATTTTGCCACAGGATTTGGCTGGAGAATGTATTGAGTGTACTTCATTTACTACTATGCACACAGAATAATGTCAACCAAGTTGGTGCACATGTGCAGTAGCTGTTTGGCCCCTCTGAGGCTGGCCATAATTTATGCCCATCATGTACTGGGACTGGAAACTTGAAACAAGCACTCACAGAAGTCGCTTGCTTCAACTGTGTTTCCATATCATTGGGTGAGAGGTTGGCCAGACTGCCCAGATTTGAAGCTGAGATGCCCTCTGCAATACTGGCCTCCATATTACATAAGCACACACAGAGTGAGGCCCTTACTACTACAGTAAAAAAGAGTAGCCATGACCTGATCTCGTCTGATAAGGTAGACACGCTAGACTGAATTTTCTCAGATGAAGTCATTGCTCCTTTGTCTGCAGCCTCCTGCTGTTTCTGCTCTTCCTCTCACAGAGCAGTTAGCGCCTTCAATTTCAATTACAATTTATTTCATTTATATAGCGGCAAATCACAACAGACGTTCAGAGGTGCTGGTCTGATCTTAAATCTTTCACCCATTTGCAACAGAATTGCAGGGCACTGTGTGCAATGAAGGATGTGACACAGTATGGCTTAGACAACATGCCATCAGTTGACAGTGTCATTACAAGCCTGGCTGTAGTAGCTGATGCTACCCAACCAGAGGCCCGTTGTCCACGGCCTCAGTGTAAGGTCACTGATGACCGCCTTACCAAGAACTATGACACAGTGGCACAAATTGGTCGTCTAGGGAACTCCCAGTCTCACCTTCCCCTGGCACACACAGTCTCTCCAGGATGCAGAATTACAATAAACTCCCAGGCACCAACCTAAACACGCAGGTGGCTTCAGCCCTGCAAACAGATGTGCTTCCTGGGGTTGGGGTCAGGCTTGTTAGCCCTCCCAGCAGTCCACTTTGAGCCACCTACAGGGACACCACCTGGAAATGACTCGTGGGACCTTCATGACCGCCCCCTGGAATGATCAAGGGGCCACAGCATTCGGGTTTGATGCCCAGTATAGTATAGCCACCAATCTTTTTTCCTGGTAAGAGCTCGGCCAGTGGCGGGCCTTACTCTTAAACAATGAGTCGTTTCCACATTGGTCAGGGGCTACGACATTCAGTTCAATCGTCGTCCCCCAAATTCAATGGGGTAAAAGTTATGGTTATTACAGACCCAGAGAGGTCTCTTGTTCTCAGGCAGGAAATTTCAGAGCTCCTAAAGAAAGGAGCAATAGAAACGGGTTCTATTAATTTATTTTCTAGTTCCAAAAATGGATGGTGTTTTTCATCCTATTCTCGACCTCAGAAATTTAAATCAATCCAAAAAAAAAAAAAAACGTTCATATTGTGGAATAAGAACTAGACAAAATGTACACATAGAACAGTTTGATGTCAGTTTCATTCTTTTTTTTTTTTTTAAGATAAATTGATAATTTAGTTCAGGACTGTGGCACTGCCTTCTTAGTAAATCTTCACTAGCACTCACCACCATCCTCGGACGCCTCCTCTGTCTTGCATGTGATGGTGGCAGGCTTGCCTGTGTTGCCAGGTCCATTCTGCTGATTGGCAGGTGTAGCACTGCGCGTGGGTTCCTTATGGTGAAACGCATTCTCAGGGACCATGTGCACCTTCTGGGTTTTCAATCGACCTGAATAACTGTAAGATGATGCATAGTGTTTGCACAAGGCAGAGAGAAACCTCAACAGAACTTTGAATGTCAAAAACAGCAACAGTTCTCAAAAAGGGACAAGATGTATCCATCCACTGACTAGTCTATAGAAAATGTGATAATTCCTCATACTTAGTTTGTGCAGTTATTTCTTGTCTCTGAAAATGGAGGGACAATGTATAATAATGTCTATAATTCCTAAAGGGTTAATGCAAGTTTTGTGAAACCCTTTAATTAAAGTATTATACAGCAAAGCACCTTGCGGCGATGAGAGTAAGGGGGCATTTCTGAAGTTGTAACACTTTGCTACACAAAAACCAACGATTAATTTTGTTGATATAACATTGTTTTGGACATACTGCACTTTTATTTTTTACAATATAAATATATATCAAGTTCAAACTGCCATGTGGAACTGAGGTATTCAATACACTACCATACTACAGAGGAGGAACCTGTGATTCGTGCCATTTTGTTTTTGAGTACCATGTTTTACACGCATCTTGCATCTTCTATGTTTTCTTCAATCAATCTTAATAACCCCCCTATCAGTGCAATATTGTTGTCTTTTCCCACTTAGACAAATTTACTGACGAGTCCCCGGCTGAGCGCTGCTACATTGGAGTTTACTCCAGCAGACTAGAGGGTCGCCTCCTTGCATCTTCGGGGGGCGGGGGGAACTTTGTTGTTTGTGCGTATGCATCGAACAGCATTTTGGAGTATTCTGCCTTCTTGGAGTCCCTGAATGGAGTCCTGTATGGGACTCCAGTGGAGGACTCCATTGTTCTGCTGCGGGACTTCAACGCACACGTGGGCAATGGCAGAGACACTTGGAGAGGTGTGATTGGTAGGAACGGCCTCCATGATCTAAACCCAAATGGTCTTTTGTTATTGGACTTCTGTGCTAGTCATGGACTGTCCATAACAAACACCATGTTCAAACATAAGGATGGTCATAAGTGTAGGTGGTAAAAGAGCACCATAGGCTGAAGATCGATGATCGATTTTGTGATCATCTGATTTGAGGCAGCATGTTCTGGACACTCAGGTGAAGAGAGAGGCAGAGCTGTCAAATGATCACCATCTGATGGTGAGTTGGATTAGAGGGTGGGGGGAGGACTTTGGACAGACCTGGTAAGCCCAAACGGATAGCACAGGTGAACTGGGAACGTCTGGAGGAGCCCACTGTCCGACAGATCTTCAACTCACACCTCTGGCAGAGCTTCTCTAGCATCCCTGTGGAGGTTGGGGGCATTGAACCAGAATGGGCAATGTTCAAAGCTTCCATTGCTGAAGCTGCAGCGGGGAGCTGTGGCCTGAAGGTCTTAGGTGCCTCAAGGGGCGGCAACCCTTGAACACCGTGGTGGACACCGGTGGTCAGGGAAGCCGTCCGACTGAAGGAGTCCATCTGGGATATGCTATCTCGGAGGACTCCAGAGGCAGTTGCAAGGTACCGATAGGCCCGGAGGGCAGCAGCCTCTGCTGTGGGGGAGGCAAAGCAACGGGTGTGGGAGGAGTTCGGAGCAACCATGGAGAAGGACTTTCGGTCGGCACCAAGGTGCTTCTGGTGGACTGTGAGGCACCTCAGAAGGGGAAAATGGGGAACCATCCAAGCTGTCTACAGTCAGGATGGGACTCTGTTGACCTCAACTGAGGATGTAATCCGGCCCTGGAGGGAACACTTTGAGAAACTCCTGCATCAGACCAGAGCGCCCTCTATAGTAGGGACAGAGCTGGAAGCTGATGGAGGACTTTCATCAATTTCCCTGGTGGAAGTCCCTGAGGTAGTCAAACAACTCAGCAGTGGCAAGGCCCCGGGGGTTGATGAGATCCGTCCAGAAATGCTGAAGGTTCTGGGTGTGGAGGGATTGTCTTGGATGAGATGTCTCTTCAACATTGCGTTGAGATCTGGGACAGTGCCTAAGGAGTGGCAAACTGGGGTTGGGGTCCCCATATTTAAAAAGGGGGACCAAAGAGTATGTGCCAACTACAGGGCCATCACACTACTCAGCCTCCCTGGTAAAGTCTACTCCAGCATGCTGGAAAGGAGGGTTCGGCCGATAGTCAAACCTCTGATTGAAGAGGAACAATGTGGGTTCTGTCCTGGTCATGGAACAACTGACCAGCTCTTTACTCTCACAAGGATCCTGGAGGGTGCCTAGGAGTATGCCCACCCAGTCTACGAGGTCTGTCAAAGTATCGTACCTTTTTATTTTTTTCAAAAACTATATGGATTTCATTCATATGTTTTTACATCAGACAAGCTTGAACCCTCGTGTGCATGCGTGAGTTTTTCCACGCCTGTCGGTGACGTCATTCACCTGTGAGCACGCCTTGTGGAAGGAGTGGTCCCGCCCCCTCGTCGGATTTTCATTGTCTGGAAATAGCGGAATGATTTGGACTTTTTTTTCCCATCAGAATTTTTTTCAGAAGCTGTTAGAGACTGGCACCTGGAAACCATTTGAAAAATTTATCTGGCTTTCGGTGAAAATTTTACAGGCTTCACAGAGAATAAGGACTGTTACTACAGCTTTAAGGACGGCTTTAAGGACGCTCGGCGCGCCGCGCTCCGAGCTGCGACGACGAGGCAGAAAACGCCAGATCATTTCTAAGCTGATGGTTCTGTGGATACGAGACCATCGTGTGCACTTTCTCTGGTTATCACAAGAGCTGGACATCAGCCATTTTCCGGCAAATTTCACTTTTGACATGCCCAGCTCTCCACAATTTCTCTTATACTCACTCGACTGGTAAGCACTGAAAGCCGAGATAGGCATGTCCCAACATGTCCCCTGGCACTCCGAAACGGAGGTGTTCCTTTGTCTCGCTTCATCAGCGAATCGGTCGTGACGCGCGAAGCCTCTGTGCGGCGTTCCATGACAAAATCTCTTGTTAAAAGTGAAATCTGCCGGAAAATGGTTGATGTCCAGCTCTTGTGATAACCAGAGAAATTGCACACGACGGTCCCAGCTCCACACAGAGATCCGTTTAGAAATGATGTGGTGGTTTCTGCCTCTCAATGGCGGGTCGGAGCGCGGCGCGCCGAGCGCCATTGTGGGCCGTCCTTAAAGCTGTAGTAACACTCATTCTCTGTGAAGCCTGTGAAATTTTCACCGAAAGCCAGATAAATTTTTCGAATGGTTTCCAGCTGCCTGTCTTTAACAGTTTCTGAAAAAATTCTGATGGAAAAAAGCCCAAATCATTCCGCCATTTCCTCGCAATGAAACAACGACGAGAGGGGTGGAGCAGTGCTCACTCAAAGCCTGCCCACAGGCGAATGACGCAACCGACAGGCGTGGAAAAACTCACACATGCGCACGAAGGTTCAAGCTTGGCTGACGTAAAAACATATGAATCAAATCCATATAGTTTTTGAAAAAAATAAAAAGGTCTGTAACTTTTCTCACAGACCTCGTATATATACACAAAAGACCTATTTCTCTCAAATAAGGCACACCTGTGCAATAAACATGCTGTCTAATCAGCATCTTGATATGCCACACCTGTGAGGTGGGATGGATTATCTCAGCAAAGGAGAAGCGCTCACTAACAGATTTAGATAGATTTGTGAACAATATTTCAGAGAAATAGGCCTTTTGTGTATACAGAAAAAGTTTTAGATCTTTGAGTTCAGTTCATGAAAAATGGGAGCAAAAACAAGTGTTACATTTAGTTTTTGTTCAGTACACACACACACACACACACACACACACACACACACACACACACACACACACACACACACACACACACACACACACACACACACACACACACACACTCCAATCTATTCAATTTATCAAGATAAAACCCAAATTAGAGTATTCATGTCAACTCTAGTGGCAAAATACAGGCATCTACACTTATCTTGGGGGAGGTGATGTCTAGTGGTTAAAATGTTGGGCTTGAGACCAGAAGATCCTCCTGACTGGAAAATCACTGAGGGCCCTTGGACAAGGTCTTTAATCCCCTACTGCTCCCGGTGTGTAGCGAGCGCCTTGTATGGCAGCACCCTCACATTGGGGTGAATGTGAGGCATTATTTGTAAAGCGCTTTGAGCGTCTGATGAAGATGGAAAAGCGCTATATAAATGCATTCCATTTACCATTTTATCTTCAAAAACTTGAGAAAATACCATATTCCACTACTACTACTACAAAAAAAGCATCTTAAAATGACCACACCAGCATTTTCATGTCCATGACTAGGGTTTAGAACTGGCACACACCTTTTTCCAATACATAAAAATGGATGTGTAAAGTTAAAAGGCAGTTTTCTTACAGCTGCTGGAAGCTACTAGACTCCGTTGTTTCAATATGTAAAACCTTCTTGGGGTGTTTAATCCACAATAGCATACATCATCAATATAAGGGGTTCTTCTATGCCATATTTTTAAGGCTCTTTGCATTAAAAAAGTATGTAGAAAGTTATTACAGTATGTTTTGTTGTAATCCATTCACATACTATGATTTATTAAAGTTGAATTTTTAGTTTGACTGGAATCTGAAAGGATGAAAACCAATATTTCAAGTAAACTAATGTGTTTTGTTTTTAACTAAATGAGCTGAATGTAATGCACCAGAAAAAGGAAGGAAATTGCTTTTAACTTTACTGTTACAGTTTTATGGTTTAAAAAATAACTGCTCGTAGCACAATGTGCATGCCAACCTCGTATAGCACTCCAATATCAAAATGGCTCATATGTTCCATTAGGTACAACTGCTATTTTTTACATCCTAAGTGCATTAGTGTATCTCCACATATTGCTGTTTCATTATGGCCACCCTTTACACATTATAATTTAACGATATGCTCCACAGAGTGCTGAACACCACACAATGCTGTGTTACCCCATTGCTAATGCATAAAGGTCTGGTCTCTTGTCCTTCTCCTCAGTGCAGATTTTTTGGACACGGCACTCCAGTGCTTGGCCCAGGTTCATGACTTTGGGGTAACAGGGCAGGATCTTTGTAAGCACAATGAGAATGTTCCGGATGTGGGTGTAATCTCCTGTCTCCAGACAGTGGACTGAAGCCTGGATGAAAATGGGATAAAGCATAGAATTAGAGTTTTACTTCATCGATATGCAAATGAATATGCAGAGCGAGAGAGAGTGAGAGAGGCTCACTTTAGTCAACATGTAGTGCCATTTGTGCACCACATGCCTAAAGTTCTCGTAATCAAGATGATCTGCTTTGTTTCCTCCATCAAAGCCTGCGGCTCTGAAGACTGTCAGGAAGCCAGGATAATTGCTGCACTCCTTTACCCACAAAAAAGACAAGATGAAGTTGATCGTCGATCAAGTTAAGCAGAAATAACTGTTACAAGTGTATAGAAGAAACACAGCTGGGCACCTTGTCATAGATTGCACGGTCACTGTGCCACCGGGTCACAGTCTCCAGCATGCAGCAGAGGAAGCGTCCATAGCGGTGAGACTCATTCTCTGTGCAGCTGGCCACTGTGTAAATAATAGCGGAAAACACCTGCAGAGAAAACATTTTAACAGCAGTTGGGTTTCACAAACACTGGAGTGGTTGAGTGGTGGCATTTTTATTGTTTGTTTAGTAAATGTACAAATGTCTAACCCTGTCATAACAGAGGAGAGTGCAGAAGTTGAGTGTCTTCTGCTGGTGCACCAGCTCTACGAAGCGAGCGCAGTACACGGCATCGATAGAAGAGAAGATGCAACGAGGGAAAAGACAGAGCTGCAGGAACTTTGTGATGGTTTCATTCTTTGTCGATTCTGCCAAAAGATCTTAATCAGCATTAAAGTACAAAAAAAAGGATCACATTTTGATGTTGTTAATGATCAGCTTTGCCTCAACATCCCCTCCTTTCTACATCAACACTCTTGTTTAGAAACAAAGTTAAGCCTCGTCTATGCTTTTGCTTGGGGCTGATGACTGTGGTGCAGAGAGCAAGAAGGCAGTGCCGAGGCACATTATCTGTCTCAAAATTCTCCAATACTGCAGCTGCTGGCAGGAAGCAACTACTCAGTGAAAGCAGCTGACAGTAGACGGCAAACACCGGACCAACATAATGCAAGAGGACAGCTACAACACTTTCTCTTACCAAATCCATCTCAACACTTAAAAACATAGAATATTTTCCTGAAATCAGTGCAGGAACACTGTGATACTTACTGGTCAACAACCAGTTGTCCTTCTCCAGTTTGAGACGGTGTAAAACCCTCCCAACATGTTCAAGCTGCTTTTTCGCCTCCTCTTGCAGTTTTTCTTGTAGGGCGGTGCAGCGTTCCTTCTCCTTCTTCTTCTTATTTAAGGGCTACATTAGAAGGAAGCCAAAAGAATATTCCCAACATAAACACACACACAAAATGTAATAAGTGATTTCTTTCACAATCAGTTCTCAAGTATTTGAAAAAAAAAATCCATCCATCCATTTTCTAATCTGCTTACTTCAATTAAGGGTCATGTATCCAAAATATACTTTTATTCTTTTTTCCATATACAAGTCACACTCATAATCCAGAAATGTATGGAGGCATGAACATACACACAGACAGATGACAATGCTTTAAGTTTTGGAATCATTAGGATAGATATTACAGACACTGTTCAACAATGATATAATGTACAGAGTGCACAATGCTTGAAGTGGCTCCGTTATAAAAGTTCATACAGTAAGGAAACATAGTACATGATGATGCTTATCTATTATGGAATAAACTGTTTAAAATATTCAAAAGTTCTAGTGCTAAAAGAAAAACATGAGCAGATGCACTAGCAAACTGAGTGCAATTCTTTATCCTCCATTCTGGAATGCCAGTGAAGGACAATAATACAGTGAACCCCAGTTACTGAGTTGTTGGCTATTATGGTCGGTACAAATTTTGTAGGTGAAAAGGAAAGTGAACTATGAATGGTACAATGTTGCAGTAAGAGTGGCAGACAATAAGGCAGGACGTCTTGTGATATTACCCCCTCTCATCCCCATGCAGTTTCTGTTTGGGGTTTGGTTTTTCTTCCAGTTATATTTTTTTTTTAGTCACCGTAAGCTGAGTCACTCCACAAGTCCCGCACCTCTGAAGGCCCTGTCACACCTTCACAAATTAGCCAGCGTATACTGATGTATTAAAAATATGCTGAATACGCTGGCATATGTCTACAACCCCAGTTCCAATGAAGTTGGGATGTTGTGTAAAATGTAAATAAAAACAGAATACAGTGATTTGCAAATCCTCTTCAACCTATACTCAATTGAATACACCACAAAGACAAGATATTTAATGTTCAAACTGATAAACTTTATTGTTTTTGTGCAAATATTTGCTGATTTTGAAATGTATGTCTGCAACACATTTCAAAAAAGCTGGGACAGTGGTATGTTTACCACTGTGTTACAGCACCTTTCCTTCTAACAACACTCAATAAGTGTTTGGGAACTGAGGACACTAATTGTTGAAGCTTTGTAGGTGGAATTCTTTCCGATTCTTGCTTGATGTATGACTTCAGTTGTTCAACAGTCCGGGGTCTCCGTTGTTGTATTTTGCACTTCATAATGTGCCACACATTTTCAATGGGTGACAGGTCTGGACTGCAGGCAGGCCAGTCTAGCACCCGCACTCTTTTACTACAAAGTCACACTGTTGTAACACGTGCAGAATGTGGCTTGGCATTGTCTTGCTGAAATAAACAGGGACATCCTCAAAAAAGACGTTGCTTGGATGGCAGCATGTGTTGATCCAAAACCTGGATGTACCTTTCAGCATTGATGGTGCCATCACAGATGTGCAAGCTGCCCATGCCATGGGCACTAACATATCCCCATACCATCACAGATGCTGGCTTTTGAACTTTGTGCTGGTAACAATCTGGATGGTCTTTTTCCTCTTTTGTCCGGAGGACACGAAATGTGGACTCATCAGACAACAGCACACTTTTCTACTTTGCATCTGTCCATTTCAAATGAGCTCAGGCCCAGAGAAGGCGGCAGCATTTCTGGATGTTGTTGATGTATGGCTTTCGCTTTGCATAGTAGACTTTTAACTTACACTTGTAGATGTAGCGGTGAACTGTGTTAACTGACAATGGTTTTCTGAAGTGTTCATGAGCCCACGAGGTAAGATCCTTTACACAATGATGTCGGTTTTTAATGCAGTGCCGCCTGAGGGATAGAAGGTCACGAGCATTCAATATTGGTTTTCGGCCTTGCCGCTCACGTGTAGAAAGTTCTCCAGATTCTCTGAATCTTCTGATTATATTATGGACTGTAGATGATGGAATCCCTAAATTCCTTGCAATTGAACTTTGAGAAACACTGTTCTTAAACTGCTGGACTATTTTTTCACGCAACTGTTCACAAAGTGGTGATCCTCGCCCCATCTTTGCTTGTGAACGGATGAGCCATTTGGGGATGCTCCTTTTATACCCATGACACTCACAATTAGTGTCCTCAGTTCCCAAATGCTTACTGAGTGTTGTTAGAAGGAAAGGTGATGTAACACGGTGGTAAACATACCACTGTCACAGCTTTTTTGAAATGTGTTGCAGGCATCCATTTCAAAATCAGCAAATATTTGCACAAAAACAATAATGTCTATCAGTTTGAACATTAAATATCTTGTCTTTGTGGTGTATTCAAATGAATATAGGTTGAAGACGATTTGCAAATCATTGTATTCTGTTTTTATTTACATTTTACATAACGTCGCAACTTCATTGGAATTGGGGTTGTAATAACTTATGAGTAAATTTTGTATAAGTTAAGAGCACATTGAAGCATGCTGGTATAATATATACATCGTAGTACGGTGAGTTGGTCAAAACATTTTGGGCATGCACAGTATTTTCGATGCACGCCAGAGTATGGCTTATACGTTCCGCATACACGGGCCGTCAGTTGTATGTAAGTTATGCAATTGGTTACACAAGTTAAGTCGAAATACAGCCATTGATTGGCTCAACAACTGAAAGCTGCAGTCCTCATGCAAATAGTTCAGACTGTTTCAAATATTAAAACCATTCACACGTTAAGTAAAGCTAAAGTCTTAATCTTTATCATCGCAGCCTGAAGAAAACATATCCACATAAAGTATCCTGATTTTGGAAAATAATGTATGGAAACACTTTAGTTCCTTGTCCTGGCTGAAGAAATGTAGCATTTTCAAAGATGTCCCCCTCTGTTTGCTCCTGGTGTGTTTCTCAGCCTGAACCAGACACTGGCATTCTGCACCACAACACGTTTCCCAGCATCATCTCTACATGTCAGCAGTGGACCAATAACTGTAGAACCGTGCGTACGCCAGCCATGAATTTGGTGTGGCACATCGCACATTTCAATTTTGATACATCTGAACGTTAGCGCGGAGAAGGATGTACGCCACATTTTTGTCCATACGCAACGTGGTAATATACTTGTTGTGAAAGGGGATATGACAATCACCAAAACATCATTGCACATCAACATTAGTTATTTGTTCTGATCACAAATTCCACCACAAAAACTACTCACCATCTCGATGTTCTCTTCAATGGCCTTGATTTGGGCCTTAAGTTTGTTGATTTCACGTTCATAAGCAGTATGTGGCACAGCCAAGTCATACATGGTGAGAGACCAGAAGGTGATGTAGAACTGAGGCCTGAGGTCGTCCCAAACCCTGGGTGGGTGGAGGGACACCACAGCCTCATGGACTGGCGTCATCACCTGTTCACAGGCTGCCACGTATTTGTGTGCTTTCTGCTGCTGCCGGTTACCTTTGTCTGCTTTCTTCAGCTCATCATACTTGGACTGTTGGGGAGCAGGGGAGAAGCACTTTTTAAAGATTCTACAACACTGTCTCCATTGTAAAAATGTGCTTCTGTTCTGCAAATGTTTCTTAAGCGTGGGAAATGTTAAAACATGCAAAAGCTTTTTTGCTTTTATATTTTATGCTCATTTGAGAAAATTAAATAAAATACTTTGTAATGTGTAATTACAGTCCCAGCAAAGGCCAGTGCCCAGCCGGATAGACTGGGAAAATGCAGATGAAGTGTCATGTCCAAGGACGGAAACAGAGTGTGACTGGGAGTCAAATCCAAGTCCACATACTGGTAGTCAAAGTCCTATCTCACTGAGCCATGGCTTCCATGTGGCCACTCTATCATAAAGACCTGATTGGTGGATTGCTGCAGAGATGGTTGTCTTCCTGGAATGTTCTACTTTCTCCACAGAGAAATGCTGTAGCTGTGACAGAGTAACCATCAGGCTCTTGGTCACTCCCTGACTAAGGCCCTTCATCCCGATCGCTCAGTTCAGACTGGCAGCCATCTCTAGGAAGAGTCCTGGTGGATCCGAACTTCTTCCATTTATGGATGCTGGAGGAGGCCACTGTGCTCACTGGGACCTTCAAAGCAGCAGAAATGTTTCTCTACCCTTCCCCAGATTTGTGCCTCAAGATAATCCTATTTTGGAGGTGTTAAGATAATTCCTTTGACTTCATGCTTGGTTTGTGCCCTGACATGCACTGTCAACTGTGGGACCTTATATGTAGACAGGTGTGTGTCTTTCCAAATCATGTCCAATCAACTGAATTTACCCCAGGTGGAATCCAGTTAAGCTGTAGAAACATCTCAAGGAGGACCAGTGGAAACAAGATGCACCTGAGCTCAATTTTGAGCTTCATGGCAAAGGCAAAGGCTGTGAATACTTACGTACATGTGGTTTCTTTTTTGTCTTTTTTTATTAAAAAAAAAAAAAAATCTCAATGTTTTTCACATCATCATTATGGGTTATTGTGTGTGAAATTTTGAAGGAAAAAAAATATCATCATCCATTTTGGGATAAGGCTATGACATAAAATGTGGAAAAGGTGAAGAGCTGTGAATACTTTTCGGATGCACTGTATCAAAGCTTTGGCAGTCCACTCACCAAAATCTGATGGGCATACATCGGTCGACACAGGAAGAAAGCTGCATCATGTGGAGTGTGGAACTGATTACAGAGGACATCGATGGTGGGTACAAGCTTAATGTAGTCATCTGAGCTGAAGTTGGAAGCCAGAAAACCTCCAAACTGCACTAGTGTATCATGGCACTGCAGAAAGACAAAGTACTGCTTGTTAGTACACCAGAGTGTACAATATAAGTTTACATACATTTTGGCTAAAATTCTCTACTGTACATATTCCATTTTATCCAACAATGTGTCTTAGATGGTCAGAATGTCTGTCTTATTTCCATATGGTTATTTAAGTAGTTGTAGATTTGTTTGTTTCATTCATTATGTCAAGAGTTCTAACGGGTCAACAGTTTACATTCAGCAAGATGAATACCTCTTTAAGCAGCACAGAAGATTCCAGATTGATTAAATTACTTATGAAAAGCTTATGATTGACTAACTGGCATAACATGGGATAATTGGTGAACCTTTTGCTGTATTTGAGGGCCTAAAACAAGAACCAATGCTTTCTTGGGTTCAAGAGGAGAGGGGACAAAAAAATCCCTCAAGATTAAGACAAGGCATCAAGTAAGCAATTTTATATGTCCCCTAATCATGTTCTTCCTTAAGCCCCGGTCACACGGCACTAAGGAAGGACACCAAAGCCAAAACCAAATGAGAAATCTGGACATACATTGACTTTTGGAGACATTGTTTAACCGTCGTCCAGCTTTGTTTCTGTAGCTGGCGCTTCGTAAGAATTTTCAAACTGCTGAAAAATGTGAACGAATCCCGACGACAGGCTCAATTCTTCCGTATTCCATTTTGCTTTCTATTTGCGTAGTTCCTGTACCACCAGCATTCCATTTGATTGTCGTCCGACGTCTTGCATGAACACTGACAATATCTAAATGGATGAATAACTAAAGATCAGTCAAGCTGAACGTGAGTCTTCCATGTGTGGGATGAAAAGCAATGTTTTCATACACAAACAATAGCAGCAATAACATTTTATCAACTACTTTAACTATTTACGCACACTGCAGCTGTCTCTGGCTGCAACGTGTGTGTGCATGAACACATTCTCAAGACAACGCAGCTGCAGGTGGCTGTGGAGAGCACAGACTCCCTACAGAAATGATGACACGCTGGCACTCAGTCTGAAACCCACTCATGTCATCATGAATGTTTCGTTTTGATTTTGTTTCGAGCGTCACGTTGCCGTTCGCTTTTTCTTTTGTTATTTTCGGTTTCGTTTCGGTCTTTTATGCACTCTGCACTCGCAGGCTTTTCGGTGAAGGGAGAAGTCCAGGCTCATTCGTCCACTTTTTCTCGATGATGTGCGACTTTGGGACTTTTTTCCCTTTGTTCAGCTATCACTGTATGCTGTGTGACCGGGCCTTTGACAGCCATGTCAAAAATAACCACAGTATCACAAGCAACTGTACAAACACATAAAAACATAGAAATCTTTGGAATATGGCAAAGGAGGGCTACATTAATATGCAGAAATTAATTAATTTCATTCTGAAGGTCCAGTAGACCCTCTGGATCAATATGGAACTGATGAAGGAGTATGAGGTACCAGGTAGAAATGTGATGTCTTCTACTTTAACAGCACGCTCAATGACCTGAACGGCTGTTGACCATGAAGTATGCCAAGAATCCAATACGGCAAGACATACGTTTGCACTGAGCAACACGAGCACCTTTCTGTGCATATCAAAATAACCAATGAGATTATTTTGAGCATTGTATCTACAGGGATTAAAGCAAGAAAAAAAAAAAATCCTCTGATTTTTTTTTTTTAATGGCCCAATCATAAGCTGTTCACCATCTACCTTTTTATAGAAACCTTTTTGCGACTGTGTCCTAGGATTTAAAGGAAAAACAAGGTGGTGACAGCTGAGAAAACAATCAAAATCAACAGAAATCTGTAAAAATACAAAAGATTAAAAGCAAGCAGGGTTCTAATAATAATAATAATGATAATAATAATAATGCTATTCCACTGAAACATGTTGGAAAAAAAGACCTGTCACGACAGGAAAAACTCTGCCTGCTTCAAATATTAATGTGTTTTAACCAATTCAATGTTATTTATTTTATTAACTTAGACTTTGACAGAAACATTCAAAAAAGAACTTTGGTATTACAGATATTACAACATAAATGTCATTTCATTTTTTTGTCTATGATTATTATTTGTTTTGTTTTTTTTTGTTGATTATTCTTTCTTTCAATGCATCTAAAACTAGTCAAAATGAGTTAAAATAAGGCTTGCCAATAATGTTTTAGACGTGTAAATCCCTATAGCTTCAGGGGGCTCTGTCCCCTTGACCCCCGCTGGGAACCCCGGCCATGAGGCAGGATCACATAATTTACCCAACACTAAAATGTGTCTAGCTAGAACCCTGAAAGCAAGCTCTTTTTTAAAATCTTGGTCAAAAAAGGATGAGCAGAAATTTAAAATATAATGCAATGCTAAAATGTCGGCCGTATAGCATAAAAATAATGCAATGCTAAAATACCCTTGGCCATATAAGCATTGTGTTCTTTATAATTTGCAGTTGTTTAATTACGTCCACCAAGGACGTAATAAAAGCATTGGCTTTTATTTATAATTCTGTCCTTTAACAGGATTACGTCAAAACTCCTGCACGGATTTTGATGAAATTTTCACCACAGATACATATTAGGCCACGTAAGAACCCACAAAATTTTGGAGGTGATCTGCATCAAGTTTCACTTTATATAAGCCTTGACGGATTACTGTTAGCAGGATTGCATCAAAACTACTGTACAGATTTTGACAAAATTTTCAACACAGATACATATTAGGCCATGGAAGACTCCGTTAAATTTCGGAGGTGA